>NW_026733154.1:5000-192500 GCF_028476545.2 Physella acuta
CAAATTTATAAACATTTTATTTACATATCATATTCACACCTAATGAGCACTCCATTGTCAACATTGCCATTTGTTTATTTGGTGAAGGATCAGAATTGATAATATCTCATTGATAAATGATAATATTAATAAAAACAACAACCCCGACATTTAAACATGTTTATAAAAATACATGTGTAAACAGTAATACTGTCATAGCAGAAGCATTAAATTCAAATATAAATTCTTAAAATTTGCCCCACTGTTCAAACTACAGTTATCTTTACTTATTTTGTTGACGTTATTTCAAAATGATTTTTTAAAAAATATATAAATACATAGCTGTTTTATTTATGTAAACTATGTACAGATTCTATACATCAAATTATTATTTGTTATTTCTACATTTTTAGCACAACCCATAATCATGTTAATAAAAAAGCTGGAGCTTACAAAGCTTATTACAAAACAAAATAAGTTATTATTTCTCTAAAAAATATTGTTTATACAGGTGTACATAAGTTAATACTTGAGAGTTATGAATTATAATCAAGCAGCAGGGATGAGAATTCAAAATTTCTATCAAAGGAAAGAATAATCTCAACGGGAAAAACACAGTCATTCAAAATTTAGACCAGATTAAAAAAAATAATTTACAGAACTTTTTAACCCCTTCACACTACAAATATAAACAATCTAGAATAAAAACATTTTATGTTGTGTAAGAAAAAATATGCATCCTATACCATAACTAATGAGCTGTCTAAAGCTATTATTTCTAAAACATCTCTCTTTTATAGTTAATCAAGACGTCTCAAAATATAAAGTATAGGTATAAAGTTATTCTATTAATAAAAATACAGCCGCCATAGGCCTGATTTTTAAATTGAGCATTACTAAAGCATTTGAGCAGCTTGATGTACTGATAATGTGAAGAAGGGGACAGTTGACCTTCAGGGCTGATGATTAAGAGTTACACACTAAAGATATGGTTATGGTTCATGTGCATACTTTACCATGACATCAAGCATAATACTAGATTACTAAATCAAGTCTAAGGCACATTCACTGTGGCAGTAGCAGAAGTAAGAGCAAGGGGACAACTCTAAATATACTGTAAATGGGAAATAACTCTAGATGACTAACTGGGGGATAGAATATTAAATCATAAAATTGGAAAAGAAATAAACAACTAGACCTCACACAGTTTACCAGACACATATCCAAATGACAATGAAAGAAAGTTATGAAAACAAACTATTGCTTCATAATTTCTTAAGTATTTTTCACAAGAAAACAAAGTGAAATGCATAATTGTTGTCTATATATTACTAATTTGCAAAAATTAATGGATTACCAAGGTGTGAGCCGGTATACAAAAACCCAGTATGAATACGGACTGATGGATTTTGTTCATAGTTTAAGTCATTTTTTAACACAGAAAATATCTATTGTACATATTTACATGGAATGCATTTCTGCAACAGTCTGGTAATATAAAAAACTGAACAAAGTACTCAGTTTAAAGCTTGTGATGAAAGAAACAAATGCATGCATTGACAATCATATTTCAGGACTATTGCACCTTCACGGTGATGGTTGCACAGGTACTTAAGTAAATGGGTCCCACTTGAAACATGAGTTTTAACTTAAACAGGTTGAAAGAAACATTTTGGCACCAAAATAAAAGAAACAAATCTTTAAGCAGTCTGTGAAGTTACAAGGAGTTGGAACCAGGCAAACAGCAGCTGAGCATCCAGATGCTTTTAAACATAAAAAACAATCATCTCACATAATTGGATACCCATCAAGCTTTGAAAGTAACAGAAAAAAAATTCTGCCCCAGTTACAAGTAACTAGGATTTATAGTAAAAAAAAATATTATTTTTTTACAAAAAGACTAGATAAAAGTAAACACATTAGAGTTTGCATTGCAAAGTAAGTGTAAATTAACATTCATTTCCACAGCAAAAGATAAACTATAAGAAACAAAGCACAAAACTAGTTCCAGCACCCTGTTGTCGATTTTTTTTCTACAAAAAAAAATGATTAAACTTTTCTAAGAAATTTTTTGTACTTCAAGTTTATAAACAGCTATTTTTTTTTTACAACAGACAAGTTGTAAAATGTGCGCACTAAAGTTTAGAAGATTAAAAAATATGGCAATATACTAAAATACTTTGGTTTTTTAAAATTTAAACAAACTACCCTAGCCTATATCTATAGAAGATTTGCAATCCAAAAGAAAGAAAACTTAGTTGTAGATGTGTCAAATTAAAACAAGACTAAAATGTAAGTTGTCAAGCAAAGCTTACTAAGGATATGTAACTCAAACAAGCTAATTAAGTACGAAAAGAAACGAATCAAAATAAAACCAATGTATTAGAATTCTTCACCTAAAACTCAACTAAAAATAGAACAATAGGCCTACTGATATAATTAAATAAAACCATTTTTAAAAAAAAAATGTAGCTTCCATTTGCAAATAAACACCAACACAGAAAAATAAAAAATAAAACAGGAATAATAAAAACTATCTCTTATAATTAAAAAATAACATAAGAATCATAACTTTTATAGGTTAATTTTTCATCCAAGTGAATAGTCTATAAAAACTACTAAATGATACACAATTAAAGAAAAAGATACTTTTAATATTTTGTTTCTACATTAGAACAACATCAAATGGATAACAATAAACATTACATTAAATTTACATAGGCATACAATAGCTTTCATAATCTCAGACTTTTTTGTAAAGTAAATGACACTGTAATTTGGGAGAAGCAACTTCAGGCAGGATCTGTTAATGCAAGTGCATGGGCAAAAAAAAAATAACTTCCAATCAAGCTCGTGATTTGGTACACAAAGCACTTATAAAAAGTGTCATGTAAGTGTCAAATGAAGAGTCGTCTTAAAAAAAAAGTTTAAAAAAATAATATTGCAGAATAATACAAAACAAATATAGCATTGCACTACTATTTTTAAGGTGATGCCAAACTCAACATTAATTGGTGGATTACTAGGACAGTGTTTGAAATAAAACCAAGTTCACGAAACCAATTACCCAGTAACTATGAGAATCCTTTGTTTCTGTGTTCAATATGAAAACAATAAATTACCTTCCCCCCTTGACTCCTTAGGCACAAATATACAAAGTCCAATCCGGTGTTATAGTACATGTGATTTAAGATTTACACTTGAAAGACAGGGTCGTGCAAGCTACTCCTCCTTCATGCTCTCCGTCTTGCCGTTTGTCAAATTGGCGGCACTGCCAACTCCGTGGGACATCGCAGAAACTTTTTTCCCACCTTGGACTGCGGCTTTCAGGCGGTCATAGATCTCCCGCCTGACTGCCCCGGTGAATTTGGTGAAGAGGCAGAGGGCTGTGGACACGGCAAAGAGGATGTTGTACAGGAAGATGATGTAGAAGTTCCCCAGCCAGTCCATGCTGCCAAAGTTACCCACCAGGTCAAAGTTGGTTATACCTGAAAGACAAGGTGTGGGGGTTCATTAAGACAACATGTTGGGTTCATTAAGACAACAGCAAGACAAGGTGTTGGGTTCAGTAAAACAACATGTTGGGTTAATTAAGACAACATGTTGGGTTCATTAAGACAACATGTTGGGTTCATTAAGACAACATGTTGGGTTCATTAAGACAACATGTTGGGTTCATTAAGACAACATGTTGGGTTCATTAAGACAACATGTTGGGTTCATTAAGACAACATGTTGGGTTCATTAAGACAACATGTTAGGTTCATATAGACAACAGCAAGACAAGGTGTTGGGGTTCTTTAAGACAACATGTTGGGTTCATTAAGACAACATGTTGGGTTCATTAAGACAACATGTTAGGTTCATATAGACAACAGCAAGACAAGGTGTTGGGTTCTTTAAGACAACATGTTGGGTTCATTAAGACAATAGCAAGACAAGGTGTTGGGGTTCATTAAGACAACATGTTGGGTTCATTAAGACAACATGTTGGGTTCATTAAGACAACATGTTGGGTTCATTAAGACAATAGCAAGACAAGGTGTTGGGTTCATTAAGGCAACAGCAAGACAAGGTGTTGGGTTCATTAAGACAACATGTTGGGTTCATTAAGACAATAGCAAGACAAGGTGTTGGGGTTCATTAAGACAACATGTTGGGTTCTTTAAGACAACATGTTGGGTTCATTAAGACAACATGTTGGGTTCATTAAGACAACATGTTAGGTTCATATAGACAACAGCAAGACAAGGTGTTGGGGTTCATTAAGACAACATGGGGTTCTTTAAGATAACATGTTGGGTTCTTTAAGACAACATGTTGGGTTCATTAAGACAACATGTTGGGTTCATTAAGACAACATGTTGGGTTCATTAAGACAACATGTTGGGTTCATTAAGACAATAGCAAGACAAGGTGTTGGGTTCATTAAGACAACATGTTGGGTTCATTAAGACAACATGTTGGGTTCATTTAGACAATAGCAAGACAAGGTGTGGGGTTCATTTAGACAACATGTTGGGTTCAATAAGACAACAGCACGACAAGGTGTTGGGTTTATTAAAACAATATGTTGGGTTCATTAAGACAAGGTGTTGGGTTCATTAAAACAACATGTTGGGTTCATTAAAACAACATGTTGGGTTCATTAAGACAGCTGCAAGACAGGATGTTGGGTTCAACAAGACTATCTTCCTCTTTATTTTCCACCAATATTAAGGTGTTTTTTTTTTCCATGTGAATGAAATCACTACATTAGAAGTTGGTCATAGTTAAGTTAGAAGATTTGCCAAGTTCCTACAAACTATCAGATGTTGTAAAGGAACTTGGAAAAATCTAGCTTCCAAATTATAAAGAGACAGGTCATTTTCAATTTGTACATTTTTCATTTTAGGAGCTAATTGTTGACAGTATATTTCAAAATTCTTTTATAACTATTTATAGTTTCATCTGCATATTCATAATACATATTGTTTAAATTTAAAAACTTATCTATATTCGTATTCCAGCATGTTTTCCAAATGACGACTTCATTGTAAAAGTGAAAATAATGTTTTTTAATTAAAAATATTTTTTTTCCATTAATTTTCTAGAGCTTCTCCTATTAAAAAAAATATTATTTCATTATGCCATGGTGTTAACTTGCACGCTAATGTTACAAGAATTTTTTTTTCCCACAGAGCATGACATGTACACTAACTTGCAGCAAATTCTTTTTTCAAGCCATGTTTAGTATACATGTTGCTAGTGTAAACACAGTATAAGGCTTACATTTTGCCTGAGATCTATTTCTAATTGTGGCTTCATAAAAACTACAATAAATATAATTAAACTTCTGTCGTAGTAGGTGTGACACTTACCTAATGTTTTGGACAAGATAGGCAGGGCTGAGCTGAGCAGAAGCAGAACAACACAGTTCATTATGATCTTCACCATGGCTGTATCACCTCTCCTGGGCTGGAGATTACGTAAGTAAGGCAGGCTGTAGAAGCCAACCACTGAAGCTACCATTAGATATCTAATGCAGTTCAGGAAAACGTTTACAATTTACTAATTACAGAACCATTTCATTTATGCTCAGTTTTTGTAGCTCAGGAATAATATTTCCTGTTTACTAAAAACAGAAACAATTTATGTACATTAGGTTTGCAATAAAATATGCAGAGTTTTGTATTTTATATATATATATATATATATATATATATATATATATATATATATATATATATGCATATATATATGCTTGGCCGTCTCCGCAGGGATAGAAGAAAGTCTGATGAAATATATAAGAGGGGTTTCACCAATCCTATATTCTTAAACGTGTGACCTTGTTTTCTAAATCTGAGTTATATATATATGTAAACAATGTCTGCGCTTGGATCATATTTATTGGGGCACGGGTTTACCTACATTACAGAATGAAAGCCATGAGTGTACGTTAATCACTCACCCTAATAGTGAGGTAGAACACACTTCGGTGACGGCCCAGGTGTCAGGGCGCTCTCAGGGGCACCCGATTACATGGGCGTGCTGGCTCTGTTTAACCATCAAATGTTGTGTGCAGCATTGTCAGTATTGTAGGGTGCTCCTTAAACGTAGGCCCCAGGTGCCAAATCGCACCATACCGGTGTGCCGAAATACTCTTAAACCTAATATTATGCATAATCTTTTGCACTGCTTAAAACTAACTGAGGTGCCATATCGCTCATTGGATAGTGTGGGGCTCCAAATTGCACCTTGCCTAGGCGCCGGCAAACGCACCTGATTCAATTAGTGAATTACTTCAACGCCCCATCTTATCCATAATCTATCTCACTGTTTAGAACGAACGTAGGCACTATAGCGCTCACGAGAAAGACCGGGGCATCAAATCGCACCCTGCCGGGGCATGCCTATGCAAAATTGATTTTTTTCCCCAAGAATCCTTCTCAAAGCACACCCTGCCCGGGGCACCACCCCTGCGAATTTGAAATTATTTTTTTCGCAGAAACCTCGCAAGGAGTATTCTCAACAACTTCATATTCATAAAGTTTCATGGTGATAGGACGGAAGGTGTAGTAATGCATAAAAGACAAACAGACAATGAAACAAACATACATTGCTTTATATATATATAGATATATATATTTCTAAAGATATATTTTTATATATAAAATTGTATAAAGTATTCCACAAAGCCAGAAAGATTACCACCCCCCCCCCCATACCCCTGCCTAGCCAACTTGGTCCTCAGCCCACACCTCTCATGTCCTATGTCTAACACATTTGTCCAAATCACAACAATAGCCCCACCTGCTGTCAACACTTATTAATATCTCCCTGACGCACACACTAATCACCCCTTACACCCACACATTAATCATCTCTTATACACGCACACACACTTGGTCCAATATTGAAATGTTTTTTTATTGTTAAAATTGATTTTATATTTGTGTCGAAGTAATTTGGAATTCCCAGTTGATGCATCTCTTTTCAGAGTATTTATCAATGTAGGCTGTATATTTGTGTGTGTGCATGCCTTTCTTGAATAACAATAATCTTAAATCTGGTGTTTGTGGGTGTTTGTATATAATTTTTTATTACCCATCTATATGCATACACAAACCTGTGAGTTTTAGAAGTAAAGATAAATAGATATTCTGATGAAATAGATGATAAACATTAAGGTGAAGGGAAACTGCAATTAAAAATAAGGATACAATATCACAACAATTTGCAGGGCTGCCCCTATTGAACCAAATGAAGATAATGATGATATTCCAAGCACTGTGTCCTGTAAAAGAAAAAGTTATTACCAAAAGTATCATCTGTTCTTAATTAAATTTAAAAAAAAAATAATTAAAGTATTTTTTTGCATGAAAAATCAAACAAAAAAAAACCCAAAAAGAATGCATAGTAGTGTAATGAATTTTTACTGAATTAGAAGAAATAATTTTTAGTACTTTATGTATGGTAAAATAAATTTAATATTTGAAAAATACGCGAAGTCAATTCCCAAAATAACGGCCAAGACTAAATGTAACTAATGTTGAAAAGTGGTGAGGAATGAGTTAAAGAAATATTAATTAATTTAATCGTCTATTATAAAATATTTCAAAGGTGATTTTAAGGAATAAAAAAAACCCTGAAATGTAAACTTAAGAATAATGGGCCCCTGATAATTTGCAGGGACCAAATTAGAGTAGGTATGCAGTCTTTTACTTTATCTCATGCTACATAAATTATTTAATAACTCCCTTTTGTCATACGCGCCTCCGAACTTGTGAAACCTAAGGAAATGTAGGGTTTATAAATCAACTAAAATCACGACTTTAAAATATATATTTAAATTAAATGTAGGGTTAATAAATCAACTAAAATCACCACTTTAAAATTAAATATTTAAATTAAATGTAGGGTTTATAAATCAACTAAAATCACCACTTTAAAATTATATATTTAAATTAAATGTTGGGTTTATAAATCAACTAAAATCACCACTTTAAAATTATATATTTTAATTAACAGCGCTGTAAAAACTGAGACAGCCTGAACATGACGATGCTCTTGTAATCACACAAGCTGGGCACGTTGTAGGTCTAACCATCAGTGTGACAGTGAGAAACAGTGATGGGCGCTATGTTATGGATAATCCTCTAACATTTGTCACCAAAAGTGTCAACAAATTTGAGTAAAATATAATGACAACTGCGCAAGTCTCGGCACATTTATTTTTCATACATAAAACAGTCCTTGAAATGAATAAATCTTTCCCACTTTAATTTTAGACTAAATAAATAGGAGAATGCATGAGAAATGATCAGCAGTTAAAGTGTTTGGATTTTTTTTTTTATGGAAAACTTCATTAGGCTAAAAATGCATTGGTGAAAAAAAGCAGATTTCTATATAATAGCTGAAAGCTGAGATATAATGAGACACAAAATATCTCACCCTGCCTGTGTAATTAAGTTGGGCAAATATTTAAGATTTAAAGATGCGTAAGTACAAAAAAATAATTATCATGTTTTTGATTGTTCAAACTAATAAAATTTTAAAATAATAGTGTTAAAAAGTTATTTTTACTCATATAGAATGAAACATTAATGGACAATGAATGAAAATAGTCAAAAGCAGTTCATTAAGTATTCTTTTCATTACAATAAATGTGGTTATAAAATATTTTTTTAAACTTAAGATGGGGTTATTTGATGATTTTAGTATTTTTGGTAACTTAACGAAACTGGAAATGTAAATAAACATGGCATAACTAGGCCATGTGGTTTACAAAAGTATTATTTTGTTTTAAAATTTTATCGGCAAAGTTTTTTTTAATACAAATGACTACTAGTTGCTATTTTCAGAAGATTGATCGTAAAGTTTCTGTACAGTCAATTAATGTCCGTCATATAAAAGTGAAACTGCAGGTTATAATTCAGCTCGATTAAAATAATTATAATGTAGAAATGTAGCATTAAAGGCAAAAAATTATTTTCAAGTCCCTCTACATTTACAACTTTTATAACATCGATTTTTGAAATATTAAATATCTGTATTTTTTCAGACTTTATTTTTTTTTAAATTTCTTTCTTTCATGGCCACTATGAAAGTTAAATAGGGAAAAACTTGATTTTTCTTCATGTCGACAATAATGATGGAGGCCATTTCATCATAGGATGAAGGTAGAGTGAAGTTGAAGTTGTGCAGTGTAAAATGACACAACAGGCCAACGTCCTAGTACTTTTTAAAGAATAAATAAAAAGAAAATGACTTGAGCTTTATATAATTCTTATACGCTTTATAAAAAAAAGTTAACCCTAACTGTACATCATTATTTACCAGCCTTGCCATACTTTGTGGGTGGAATCCATCAAATATATTTATATAAAGAAAATTGATGGAGGCATATACTAAAGAAATATAAAATGTGTGGTTGTGAATAGCTAAATATGTCTATTACAGTAGTATAATAGCAATACTACTATTACATCATATTAGATTGCATCATGGTTTTACATTGAGAGAGGGGAGGGTTTTTACCAATTTCTGTGATGAGTAATGCGAGGGTAAAAAGAAGCAAGGGGTTAAAAAAATTTAACATAACATTTTTGTTCTTCTTAAAACTTCTTTAAAAACACGTAACTAATAATACATGAGCCACATAATGCATTTTTCGTGCCCTTAAAGTAAACTGTGTACATGAGGCATATATGATGACCCAATACCCCGGAATGAAATTGGGAGGATTACACTCATGAAATATAGTGAAGGTTAAAAAAAAGCAAATTACATGGAGAAATTCTTATAAAATATCATTAAAGTAGAATAGGACAGAAGACCCTAATTTAAATCTGTTGGCAAAGGCTGATTAAACTAACAATGTTAAATTTATAAAAAGTTGAAACATAAACCATGGTAAATATGGTAAATTGTATACATACTGAAGCACCTCTAGGCAAAGACTTAGTCCCAACTAGTAATAAAAATGTGTTCTGTAGGACAATGAGAATACTGAATACCTGAAAAATAACAAATTTTTAAAATATATCAACTAAATCTGATGAGTATAGCAGAGATGTAACTGCAACCGTAAGAAAACAGCGGAAATTATTATTTCAAGCTGGAACAGAGGTAAGAATTTTCTTAAGTTTCTAAAACATTTCAATGGCACTTTATAAAAATTGCAATGTAAATTTTTAAAAATTGGGCACCGATGAATTTAGTAAGCAAATAATACTAGGCCTGGAGCCTTTAATTTATGAATCACTTAATAATTCTTTTTAACCGTTTTCATACATGCTTCAAACTTAAAAGACGTTAAATCAAATAAAAATAAGCATGTTTAACTAATACTAAAATAAAAGGGCTGGTAGAATTGAGACCGCCAGGACACCACTGCTTTTGCGCAGTAAAAAACCAGGCGCATCGTCTGCATTACTGTTGACTGCATCATGGGATGTGGGTGAGGGATGGTTTGCGGTAGGCAGAGGTTGATTGAAATGGCCAGGTCTCGCTACATTTATGTTACCTACATTAAAAAGCCCTTTATAGAAATTAGCTTTTTTATTTATGGCAAAATAAAACGAATCAGCAGAAAAGCTTTCTAATTTTGTTGAAAAAATTACATCAGTGAAGAAACTGATGTAAATTTTAATTTTATATATAAAAAAAAGATTTTTATAAAAAAGTGAAACAGTTACATCTGTGCAATAGAAGATCTAAAACTCTATCACCCTAAACATAATATCCATATACAAGACAATGTAAACATTAATTTTTAAAAAAATTCTTTAGTTTACTTTGAAAAATAAAAAACATTTCTAAACATTATTTTTATAAACATTATTTTTAAAAAACGCTGAATTTTGCAAGTATTATAACTGAGACTTCTGGACTTACTGTGATGGCTAGTAATAACAGCATGACCAATGGGTAACAAAGATTTCTCCTCCAGAATGAGATGTGTTGGCGACTCTCTGGTGATTGTAATGTCTCATTAGATTTTTTACATTTCATTCAACATAAGATAAATTTCAAACCAAGGAAGGTAAATTACCCAGCATTTTTATAGCTTCCCTTGTGTCTTCCAGTGTCTCAATAAGGGTTTCTATACTGGAATGACCATGACCATTGGATATTTGACACGGTCCTGATAAAAAAAACAAAAAAAAAACCATTCTTTAGTGTTTTCTCACAGAAAGATATATTGACAAAATTAATTAAAAATTTATTCTTTAGTACTTAAATACTTAAAGCAGTAATCAGATAGCAAATCAGATGTATTCATACAGTAAAAATTTTATTAACAAATATTGGTGCTTTCATAGTGATCACAGTAATCAGATAACAAAATATGGGGAATGTTTGAAAAAAGTTGTCTTACCATTTCTGTATGTAATTTTTCGGAGCAAATTTTCTTCCTCCAGTCTTAACGTACTCAACTGATCTTCAATACCTCGCAAAAACTGCAGAAAAAAAAAAATTATTCTAAAAAATTAAGGATGCAAATGTTAGCCTTTTAGAATAATAGAAAAATTATGCAAAAAGAAAAATGGTGAAAAACATTTTATTATGTGACTTAGGTAAATTACTAATTCATATTTGGATCTACTAACTTGAGGTTTAACTATAAGTTGTCCCATCACTGTAAACATACGAGCAACACCTACAGGGGTACACACTGAAATATTGATAAGATGGCTTTAATACAGTACTTTTAGAAGCTTACAAATATCCAATTTTTAACTACAATTGTATAATTGCCAGATTTAGCATACAGCTGTAAATGTTAAAGATTAATGTTGAAATATTATTTATTATGCAGATAATTACTTTAATTTCATGTTGATGGATTTACCAAAAAAAAAAAAAGAACTAAATTATATTATTTTATTGCACAAATATCACCTTTACAAATTTGGCATTTTAAGAGGTTTTTAGAAAATCCTTATGACTAGAAAAATGAATTAGTTCACAACTGAAACATTTTCAATGGAAAAACATAAACATTTATCTTAATTTTTTTTTCCCCATACTATTGTTTTATTAAGTCTAACTACCCGGAAAAGAACATAATCCTTTACCAAATTATAATGCTTGCCGTGATGATTTTCTACACCACCCTTTCCCATCACATATGGTTACAAAAAAAAATGCTCCTCTTCCTTAGGAGAGGGACGGAGTGGTCTAGCAGTAGAGAGCTTGACTGCTAACTCATAAGTCTCGAGTTTGAATCTGGGTTCAAGTTAGTAGACCGTCCGTGAGTCCACCCAACTTTGATGGGTACCTAACTTATGTTAGGGAAAGTAAAGGCGGCTGGGTAAAGACCGTCAGGTTTGAAAAGGGAACTTTACTTACTTTTACTTCCTTAGGAGTGTTATGTCACCTACAAATGAACCATCGTGGTTTACCCCTGGGTTACCCTATGAGTAAACCATTAACTCTAAAAAACAATTTGGCTACTTACTAAGTAAAACAAGAACACCAATGAAAGATATACAGGAATACAGGTAGGGTAAGTGTTCGTGCCACACATCTGAAACGATTAAAAAAACTTTTAAAACACAAGAGTCAAAAATCTGTTGATGGTGATGGATTTAGCCAAACAATTGTATTGTTTGACTAGCATTAGAAAGCTTATAAACAAAGTTTAGTTTTTTTTAAAATAATAAATACAAAATGATTAGACATTATACTGAAAAATAATTAACACATTTGTTTCATTTTTCAAATTATTTCTAATAGTTTCTAAACTGAAAAAAGTGTTATGGTTTTATAGAAATAAAATAGGTGGGGGGGGGGGGGGGGGGGGGGGGTGAAAAGAAAAGGGTTGTTTTACATTGTTTAATTAGCAGTAAAATAAAAAATAAAAAGTCATTAAGGTTACATAGCAATTGCAACAGTGAAAAAAAAATTGCAAGCTCTTGAAATTAGAAAATGCATGAACCTATCAATAATAAAAGAATTTTTAAAGTTATAACTGGAAATTTGTTGTATTTTATTATAAGTACAAAAGTATTGGGCGGATAATACATTTCAAGCTACTTGGTCTGATATCTAGTATTGGGCAATGTGAAAAATAATTTTCTTTAGTTTTAAAACACAGATCAACACAGATGTGAAGGTGAATAAAAAAAAAGAACTTAAGGAACTGTGGTATATAAAAAAATACAGATATTGAAGAGGTCAGATATATTATAAAAATGTTATAAACATAATGTGATTTGCTATACTTTGGTGATCTGTAACACAAAACATTGGGTCTAGGACAGACAGAGTAGTAATAGAACTGAAAGGACACATAGATGTTAAATTTTCTTTGACTATACTAAATTTTAAAAAATCAGCTATGTCATTGTGTAAGGCACACTTAAAACGTACTTAGATAAAATATTCCAATTCTTATCTACAAGATAAGCCACTGCACTCTTCTCCCTTCTGTGATTTCTCAAAGATACAATAGTTACATTAAAAAGATTAACAAGGCTCGCTGTGCAAAAGTATGTTTTTGTTAAATTGTATGGCCAGGTTATTTACAAAAACACTTTTTCCCACATAACACCTAGAGTTCAGCTAATGCTCATTTCACTTGCTTGAGATGTCAAGAAGACTAAATTAAGATGAAATTAGTATTAAAAAGAACAAAAAATAAATAAATAACTGCAACCTGTAAGATTTAACAAAAATAAATAAATTAAAGCTAAGCAAATTTGAGAACAAAAAAAGAGCAATAACTGGTTGCTTCAAATAAAATGTTTTTAAAGCTTAATATTAGAATTTCCAATTTTAAGTAACTGTTATGACCATTAAAAACAGATAATGAATCATAATATATTTTTATAATACCGTATAACATATAGTAAAGTATGATATTTTAAAATAAAATTAAGTGAGCATAGTATTTATAATCGGCCTACAAATCAAACATGCACACATAATTAGCAAACAACTGCAAACAGCAAAAGAAGACCTCACTCATCATTCACTTAAAACAAGGGTAGGGCATGGTAGAGAGAAGTAAAATTTCATAAAAGCTAGTAAAATAAAAGCACACACAACAATAAAATATATTTATATATTTATCAGAAGTGTTTGCAGTACTTACATATTTTTCTAACAAGAAGAATTAACAGGAAAACAAAACAGTTTTTTTTTGTAAATATTCATTTTAAATGTAAAACAAAACAAAAAAATAGGGGAATTATAAAAAAAAATGTTAACATCCTACCCACACATTTTCTACTGTTCAATTCAAGGATGCAAGCTAGATGATAGGAATACATACAAAAACCTTAAACAAATGTCAAAACTGGAAGAGGGTACTAATAGTAGTCAGAGCCTAACGCACAACCAGAAGTTAGACAACAGGAATACATACAGAATCACAACTAGTAGCTAGAGAATTGGAATACTAACAAAATCACAATTAGAGGCTAGAGGACAGGAATGCAAACACATCAACAGTTAGAGGCTAGAGGACAGGAATACAAACAAATCAACAATTAGTAGCTAGAGAATAGGAATACAAAAAGAAACACAGTTAGAGGCTTAAGGATAGCAATACAAACTAAATCACAACCAAAAAGCTATATCACACAATCACCTGCATGGACACGATAGTTGACGACAAAGTAATAAAAATAGCAGCCTAAGAAAGCTGTTTAAGTCAGAAGAAAGATGACAGTTATAAATAAATTAACAACATAAAACCAATTAAACTGAAAAGAAATTATAAAAAATAATGTTCTAGTTATAATAAGTCCCTTCAGCCAAATTTTTTAGTTACAACTGGAGCATAGGATCCAACATTCTTTGTGGTGGGGCATGATCTAAGAGTGGATAACTCTACAAACTTTAAGTCGTTGAGTTATCATAGTAAATAAAAAGCTACAGAGATAAAAACAAATTAGTTAACAATCCACCATAACAGATTGCGTTATTTAAACAGTGCCGCATTTAGAAAACCACAACCTGTATCAATGCATGTAACAAGTTCTACAAATCATGATATAACTGAATTATAATTTTTGGTATGGGTTGATAAAAGCTTACCTGACAAGGTTTGCTTTGTCTTCTCATCCCCACTGATAATTGCTGATGCTACATATGCTAAACCCAGAACCAAAATACCCAATAAGAAGAGAACAAGTGATGCTTCTTTCACCCTTGACATTAATCCCTGGAGATATATATATTTATATATTCAATTTAAAATAATTTATGATTTAGTAAGAAAAAAATTATAGGATCTTTAATCCATGTATGAAAAACATACAAATGATTTATTTTACAAAGTAAACATGATTAAGTAAACATTTGATTTTTAAGTTGGAGGTTCATACCACAGTGTATGGATAAGCTATTATGATTTCTTTATTTAGTTTTGTATGCACTACTAAAATCAAGTAACAGCTACCTTTCTGGAACCTGAAAAGCCTTCAGCCTCAGTAAAAAAATAAGCAAAAGGCATTAAGATAAATAGTGCCAGGTTGGAGAAGAAAAATACATGATTCCATAAACCTGAAAAAAAGCAAACAAATCCAATAAAACATTTAAAAAAAAAACAACTTCTGATGTAAAATAATTTAAAACAACTGACAAGTATTGTTTCATTTACTTTGTGGTTATTATGTAAATAAAATTGGGACTTAAATTTTAAACATGTCACTTTCTAAATCTAAAAAGGTATATGAATGTACAGTAAATAATTTTTTTTTACAGTAGACTGAATAGAAAATGAAATAAAATAAATTATGAATATTATTATATTTAAAACACATCATGTTGACAATGAACAGAGATGATGATTACCTTGAATGAGAGAAGAGTTGAGCCATTTGATGTAGTAGCTGTCAGGATAGAGGAGAAGGACTTCGTTGCTGATGATGGATATTGGCAGTAGGAGGACGGCACCAACAGAGACTGACAGGGTTCCAGTACACAACCATAACCTGCAAACAGATACCTCGCATATTCTCATTCTGCCTGATGTTAACCCTTTACGGTCCAGGCTTAAAATGCTTAAGTATGTATAGAATAGTTTAAGAGTTTGTAAATGAACTTACGATATTCTGTACACAGCTGCATCTTCCTCTCCTAAAACAACAATCATCATCAAATTGTAGTTTGATTAATTTAAGTAATATTTACACATTTAAAAAAAAATGTAATCCACAATTACTGATTACATTCTAATTTTAATATGCAGGTTATTTATTTTACTTTTTAAATTTTAATAAATAGTTTACAGGTTGGAAATCTAATTATTTTTTATAGCATTAAGAAAACTTATATTGTGAAAATCCAAAGGGAGAGCATAATAAAACCAATTACCAGCATACATATCCTCGTTGTCTGCTCTTTTCCTGAATTGACATAGTGTCACATAAGAGACGACATACAGCAAGATGAACAGTAACAACGAAATCTGAAAATAATTTGTTTAGAAAGAATAAGCAATAAAATATATAAAATATTACATAAGTCATGAGCCAATTGATTTTCTCTGGAAAAATATTATAACAAAAAGACACAACTAGTTCTTTAAATCATACATTTTTTTTCTAATGATAAATAGTTACTAATTGAGTATGTTTAATGTAAAGATAATTATAAATCGTAAGCTAATTATAAATCATAGCTTTAGGGATATGATCACCTTGCTGCTTGCAAGCAAAAACAGAAGAATTAGAGTTCAAAGAACTAAAAATGTCACCTCTATTATACACAAGAAAACAGAAAGGAATTCTACATTTAGAATGAGGCTTGATGGAATAGTTTTAAAAAAAAAAGGTTCCCTTTTCCTCTTTAGAACTAACAATACAGTGGTCAGAAGATGAGAAATAGAGTAGGTTTTCTTATTAAATTTTTTAATTAAAATTGTCTGTCACTTATGATATATCATTACAAACTACATCACTTACTGGTTAATTTGAGACCAAATTTAATGGTCTAGCTTAATTAGGGGCCAAGAAAACAAACAAAAACAAAATGACCAATTAACTTCTTAAAGTGCGAAACTCTTTTTCGCCATCAAAAAAGCTCAAAAAGTTACGTTGGTTTGTGTTTTCCATTCGTAGCATGATGTCATAGCAATTACGACAACATTGGGTATTTTAGTTACCAAAAAAAACCAAAACATTTTGTTGGAAATAAAACTTTATATTCATTATGTTTATTAAAGAAATATCAGACATAGGCCTAATTATTTTAAATTCTATGTATAATGTACAATTTAAGACATTAGGCCTTCCATGATGAATTGAACAATCAATACCCATGAAGATGATAATAAAATATCCAAAACTAAAAATAGATCTGACAGAAATCTAGATCTAGGCATTCTAACTGTAAAGACAATACAGTATTAGGTAAGATGATAAATCAACTTTTTTTTAAACTTTAAAATAAATACTCTATAATTATTTTTCTCTTCTGTAGTAGCATTAGGTTAGGCGAAGTTTTTTTTTTTTTTTTTTTTTACCAGCTATGCGTAGTAAATCTATAGTCCTGTAAGTTTGCATGAACTTAAAATGACCCTAAGTTGTTTTACAATTTGCTTGGTTTATGAGGGGAGGGGTGGGTTTGCCCACCGACGATCTCTAACAGCAATCGTTAATGCTGTGACGTATGTATGGTAGGCCTGCTGAACTCACGGTGAACCCTCGACCGTGTCAACATTTTTCTCCCGCAGAAAGAAAATGTAAGCAGTCGATCTCGCGAGCAATGCGAGCGACGATGTTTGGAAAATCTTGAATAATTATTTTATAAAATATTATTTCGATCAAAAAATATTTTTAAAAAAGAAAGAAAATAAAGCCGCTCGTGGCATTTCCAATGTGAAACAATAAAATAAAGCACAACTGATTTACTTCGGATTCGAACTCGGAGATTCTAGGTCACCTACCGCACCGTTCTGTTTACTCTGCCACACACCACGATGTATTGGAAAATAAAATATTAGACATTTTGTATCAATAGATTGCTAAAAGGAAATAAATACTACATTATTTATTGATATCGTACTACGTAGTAACTGAGTAACTGCGTAAATTTTACACACAATTCCTATATGTTTAACTAACACAACAGCATTAACGAGGTTGACCAAGTCTAAAAATATAAAAAAATTGCCAGTAGGCCTAATTAGATTTAGCACAAAAAAGGCTCGGAATGAGCATTGTTTAAAATACAATACTAAGGCCTAATTAAAAACTACATATAATTTCATATAAATTATGCAGTCGGGTAGGCCACGAAGTATTTAGATCTAGTATTTACAAGGTTAACGACCGGTCACGAATTATGTTCAATAAAACTAACAGTACAGTCGGCCTACTTGGCTTGCAGTGAAGAAAAAAAATCAATATACTTATAAAATTACTAATACTTTAATACAATAATAATGTCCACAATTTCTACACATGCTACAACTGAATTATAATTAAAATACTAGACTTAACAGTGCATTCCGCAAAAAACAAAAATTAGTTGTTTCTATCTGACAACTAGCGTAACAATGATGTAACGTTACTAAAAATAGCAGAGGCATGGTATTTCTATGGTGAATTGGATTTTGGAAAGGGGAACCATCATCAATGTAATTAGTCATGGTAAATATCTCAAATATATATTTATATAGGAGCTGTCGAGCGCTGATGCCCGGTGGTCGGTCGTTTTTCGTTGCAGTTCAGTTCCTAATGAGAGTGCTCCATAAGAAATGCTTGTATTAATTATTACTACATATCTCGCAAATGTTTCTGGCATTTAAGCCATAGTATCCATTTCCTTAGCATTTCGCATTAAAATAGTGATGAGATATTGCTAGATTAGCAGTTTTTTCATTTTTTGTATATAGGACCCCCCCAAAAACACTTAAAATGCGAAAACTAAAAGAGCATGACGTTTCAGGGTCAGGTTCTGACTTCCGGTTTTGGTAAGGAGATCGACTAAAATAGAGTTCTGTTCATATGTTTGTTGACTCAGAATATGAAAGGGGGTGTGATTAGCACTATGTCCAGCCACCTTTACTTTCCCAAATGTAACTTCAGGTACCCATCAGAGCTAGGTGGACTCAGAACATCTTACACTCCCCAGCCCATACAAACATCTGAACTCAAGTCTTTGGGTTGGCAGCTAAATGCTGTGCCATTTGACCACACCATCACACAATCCTTAGTATGAGTGGGTTAAGAGATAAAAATATTAAACAAGACTGTATTAATGTGCAATCCAAGGCACTTAGTACATTTATTAAGATTTTTCTCAACCTCTCTAACTCTAGACAACTTGGCAAAGTGAAGGTAAGTTCAGTCACATAGGCCTAGAAAAAAACAATCACAGGTTGACTCCACTGACATGTCTGTGTGATGGTAGACAATGGTTAGAGATGCATTTATAAATGTTGGTTAAGTCCCAAAAAATGGTAGCCTGCTAAAAATTGCTGTCTATTAGAGAAAGATTAGTGTATTTAAGGCGATACATACACCCGAAAACTGATTTTAACATTTTTTAAAATTTAAATTCAAAACATGCAATGTATAATAACAACAACCAAATAACAAATATAAAAAGCTGTATTATTTTTGAAAAAAATAATTTTTCTGACTTTTATTGAAGATTTTGGGTCGTTATGGTACAAATTTATAAATTCACAAAAAATGCAATATCACAAAACTTAGTTGACAAAACTCAATATATTTATGTAATTACATTGAACATGATGTACTGAATATAAATACATGTGCTCATGGGCCTATGAGTAAAGGAAAATCAACAGTTGACAAAAAGATGAGGGTACCCCCCAAATTTTACAATTTTTTGGGGGTTTCCTGCACACAAACAGCCATAAAAATCTTAATATACAGCCCTAATACATTTCAACATGTAATTATGTAGACAGGACCACACTGAATCAGTATGCCAAATTTGAAGCCTCTAGTTGCAGAACTTTTACTTGTATTGCCCAAGTCCTGCCTGAAAAAAATTAAAACCGTCAAATTCAGAAAAATGCAAAAATAACACAGAACATCATTAAAAAAAAATTTAGACCTAATTATAAGTTATTAGACAGAGTTTATATGTAGACATACAACATAGGCATATGAAAGTAGCACTCCCACTGAAAAAAAAATGCTATTACCTTACCCAAGTTCTTTTGAACTGACCCACCCCCCTTAAAAAAATATAAGAAAATTTACCTAACATTCATAAAACCTCAAAATCAACATTGTGTACCATCTTCTTTCACTGTGTAACATCTAATCCCCCTCCCTGTATTAACATAATTCATTCTTCTCTTGTTAATAGTTTAATTTATTTTACTTTTAGATTTTGAAAACCTAATGTTAGTGGCGTTTCGGCCAATTTGATGAACCTAAAACCGTCACAATCACTAACAATTCCCTTGTACCAAATCATTAACTTCACAATCCTTACAGTAACAACTGCCTATCTCATGCAACCTTTATGATGCAGCCCTTCTGACTATTGTTTTTTTTCCCATTGAAAGGTAACGTCCTGACCAGTCCTGTAAATGACGATATCAAATTACTATCCATGAAAATTTGTACAACTAAAATTTACCTATCAGATATTCCATTGCAGATTTGGCCCTTGTCAGGTGTTCTCATCTCTTGTTGCTAGCTGTTATTATGTGAATAAAATGAAACTTAGGTTAGCAAATGCATAGCATTCGGAAAAAAAAAATGTTAATTTGCCGAAACCTAAAATGCGTGAAGAAACTGACCCATAACTACTAATCAATACTGTTATTATCAAATTCTTGTATGTTTTTAATTTTAGGACCACTTACTGCTGCTTATTGCTAATTCTAATCAACAATATAATCTAATACTTTATTACTGTTCAGTCTGTAATTTTCATTGTATAGGCCTAAAGTCCTTATTCTTACCAGAAGTATATTTTTAGGTATCCAAAAAACTTAGGTTGTCTTGTCCAACAACTAAATACTATTTCTTTTTTGTTTGGCATCTTCTGTCAGCTGCGTACTGTGCGTGTAGGTCCATCTGTAAAAAAAAACAAGCTAAATGTATGTACTTTGTAAGATTGTAAGACTAACTAGACTAGATCTTATATTATGAAATGTATTAGAATCTAGTATTATTGTCTAAATCAGAAAAAAAAACTAGATTCTAGATCTAGATGACGCATATTTATTATTAATTTCAATGATTATATCTACAGTAGATAAATGATTAAATAACTAAATTGCCTCTATTAGATCTAGTTAGTTTCTAGATCTAGATTTTCTAGACTTCTAGTTCTAGATCTAGCGTCTATGCCTAGATCTATTTCTAGATTATCTAATTTGCGCTGATCGGTCTTTTTAAATACGCTTTAGCCGTATTCGTAACATAATTAGGACTGAAATAAGATTTCTAAAATAAATTTAACTTACCTAAGTCTGGTTTTGATATCCAAATGACAATAAACTTGCGAAATAGTTCAAGAATGTGTACAGTGATCGCATTAGCAAACAAAAGTTAGCTGCGTGTTTATCAGGCTAGGCGTCGCCGGAAGCGATGCATGGTGGGTCTCGGTTGATGACAAAATGTCAAATTTTAAACAAGCGGACCAATCAGGTTCGAGCCAAAACGAAACCAAACCTACTGACCAATCAAAAGACGTCTAATTCAAATTTTAGTATGCTAATAGAGGTCATGTCCTTCTTAGGTTAATTTTAAACATGTAACCTTTGGCCGGGCGAGAGGCTAAGCTTTCGATTGATACCAAACATGGCGTAGTAGTTTAGTATTATACATCGGGTATCTAAGCACAAAGTAGCTCGATTTTCAGCTTTTTCCTAGAATTTTGAAGGACCCCACCCTAGTTTAATAATATTTTTAAATAGTTTAGAATTTTATTTTAAAGACAACATTAACAGAAAACGATTTATTAGATATTATTTTAATAGAATTTGCAAAAAACCCAACTACGATATAATTCATAAAAATATCGATATTGGGACCCGTGGAGTACCTTAATAATTCAATTTTATAAGGCCTACCTATCCGATTATTTACTAATATTTACCAAATATCAGTGTCAGGTAAGAAAACATTTATAGCTGCACAATAAATGATGACGCCTAAATTGGATATTGTACTACCTACTCAAGCACGAATGGTGGAAAGGGCCATTAGTGGTAAAATGCTCTGAAGTCTTAATATAATTTAATCTCAAATTATTGTCCTTAGACCTAAAAATAAGTAAAATGAAAAAATATGACATGATTTTCAAAACAGGATTCCCTGGTTATCCCAGAAAAGTGGCATCCCTATTGTACAAGATTGTTGTAGATTCTAAAAATTAAAATGAAAAAAAAAATGTATGCCACTGGTGGAGGGAGGAAGGCAGTAAGAGCTTAGGCCTATTAATATTATTATTAATAGGCCTAATTGATAAGTCACAGTCAACTCAACAGCCCAAATCATAAAATACTGCATTAGCCTAATACAATGTTTTTTAAAGACGAGTGATTACTCTCAATACTCTGCATATTCTAAGTCAGGGGTCTCCAAACTACGGCCCGCGGGCCGGATGCGGCCCGCGAAGTCCTCTCATTCGGCCAGCGGAGATCTTTTTGTCCAAGGAAAAAACGTTTGTTGGTGATGGCTGAGGAACTTTGCCCAGAAAAATCAAAGACATGCCTGGAAGAAACTGGCCCACGAACTGAAATTTGATAGTATTTAGTTAATGCGGCCCTCGGACTGAAAAGTTTGGAGACCCCTGTTCTAAGTCAATATAAGTGACATATCTTTTTGATTTATATAAGACTATGTCTAGCTGGTGTAGCTAGACTCTAGATTTTCTAGATCTAGATCTAGATTAGTCACAGTCCCATCTTTCAACATTTTAAAATTTTAATCATTTTTTGTTTGTTTTACTTTTTTTTACTCACTATCAGTTCTCTGACAGCATTGTGGAACATTTGCTCTTGTATTGTAACTTCTGGGTCGTCCATGGCTGCACTCCAGCCAAGTTTCAACCAACACTTTCTTGATTAATTATTCTTATACTATTTAAATTCATGGCGAGCGAAAATTCAAGGCATGTAAGTAGACTCAATACAGAAAGTGGAACGAATTTGTTGTCATTCCGCCATTTAAATTACTAAATTTAGAACTACTGAACTAAAAACTTAAACAACTAAAGAGTAGATTTCCACAAAACAATTGGTCAAATTTCCCCCAAAAACATTCGCATTTTAATGTAATATCAACGTACCTAAATATATAATTTATAAAAAGATTTAGTGATGGTGAAACAAACAGTTTCGAAAGTTGAGTTTATTATTATAAATTTTATTGTTCTTAGTTTTTAATTTAACATTTGTAAGAATCTTACGGGGGGGGGGGGGGGGGGGGGGGGGGGCAGGGGACCATTTTCACGGTTTGTACTCTCTGGTATGTGTCTTCATGTAATAGGGCTTTAAAATCCCTCCGCTACCCTAACCCCTTCCAATGGAAACCCAAATTAAATGGCTTCTGGCGCTAGTTTAAACCATTTAAAACGTCTTTCATATAAACACACTTATATATATATATATATATATATATATATATATATATATATATATATATATATATATGGCCCTCCTATAGGCCTATCTAATATTTTATAGGATTGTCACAGATCGCATCGCTACCCAGCATTTATTGGTAGCGTGCAGAGACATGGGTAGCTTTTCCTACTATATTACGCTGTATCTAAAGAAAGATAACCCATGTTTGTTTTCAACATTTTCTTCAGTATTTGAATGTAAACACAATAATCCCCTTGTTTAACATTGTATAATTTTTATCCTCTACATTTTTCTAATGACAATAATGTCTTCTAGAGAATTTATGAGGGTATTTATTGTTTTTATAGTCTAAACTTGTAACTTTAATAATGTCGTTTTTATTTCTCGTATATACGAAGTATAGAGAAAGTATTGTAATCGTGCACAAAAATCACTTGAAATTTTAACAATTTTCACCGTATTACACCTCAGTCCTTCATCACATCCGAAGTATAGAGGACTTATTTTAATCGGGCAAAAATTATCAATCCAGATTTATCAAAATTAAGAGGTTTTATGCGTAATCCAGTCAGAAAAACTGGGCTTTGCAATTCTGACCGTATGTCTGTGTGTCTGTCTGTCCGTGTGTAAACACGATAACTTGAGTACCGTTACAGCTAGGTTGATGAAATTTCATATATAAGTATTTTATCAAAATCGTAGATCCGTATCAACTTTTGAGCTATTTCCGATAACCGGAAGTGGTACTTTTTCTACTTTGAATTTTTCAAAAGCCTATTACTTGAGTACTATTTCAGATAGATAAATGAAATTTAACATGTAAGTAAAATATCTAATTCTCTACCTTCTGTTAAATTTTGAGAAATTTCCATTGACCGGAAGTAGTAATTTACGCTACTTCCGATTTCTCAAAAAACTAATGTAAATTTTTAAAGTACTAATAATATTGCGCACTATTATGCACTTTTTTATTTGGCGTTCACTTGGTTTGCAATTCTTTTGTCTACGAGATTTTATTCTATTTTTAAAACTTTAAGTATTTAAAATGGATTAAAAATCATGTCTATAGCCCGAGTTCCCATCCCCTGTTGTTTTATATAAGAATATTCGAGAAAGTTTAGGGGAGATCACTCCCGTTTTATTTCTAATTGTAATTATAAAGTAAATTATATATTAAATCTTCAGTTAAAAATGATTACCACAACAGCAGAACGGGAAAATATGTTAGAAATTAGCAATAAGTTTAATCAATGTTACTGAATAGGGTTATTAGCTTATCTCGCATAAATTGTAGACGTCAGTTAAAGGGACATGGGCGCTTGCGACATCAAGATTAAATTTCAAGTGATTGATAATGATGAAATAGTAATTATTTTGTTATTTGCTTGTATTAAATGCAATTATATTACACAGCTCTGCTTTAGTGTAATAGAAAACTCTTCAGTTTTTAAATGTAAATACAATATTTCCCTTGTTTTTTGAGAATTACTGATACAGTTTATATTGCAGCAAATAAACTCACGAATGAAAGAGTTTTTTTTAACTCTCTATTCAGGCCAAGTAGAAGTAACTTGATGTCCTTTAACATACTCTTTAACCCTTTCTTGTCTGTCAACGCTTATGATATTAAAGAAGAATTCAGTCTCATAACGCAAGACTAATTAACAGCTAATTAACTTTGCTTCTCTCAACATTGACCTTGCTGTCAGGTGAGTTCAGGTTAATTAATTAATTAATTAATTAATTTACTGCAGTTAATATTTAGAAAGCATGGTAAGCAATTACTGGTTTCTGTAGAGTATAATTGTATACAAATACAACTCAAATACATTATAAGTACACACCCTACGATCGGCTCCTATGTGGTATACACAGTACTGTCACGTACGGAATGGGACTGTGTACGGCGAGGCACGGTACAACACAGCACAGTAGAGCACAGTATTTGAGACGTATGCAGCACATTTGGTTTGAAGAAACAGCACACCTTACTAAAACACTGGTGAACACAAGACACAACTTAATTAAGTAATTGAAATTTACCTCACTCCCTCTCCCATAGGCAGTGATACATGTTTAAATCTGTAGGAGTCAGTTAAAAAATAAAAGAAATTCGCATCTCATATGACGGCATGTCCTTAGCGGTAGAGAACTAAGCTGTAAACTCCAAAGTCTCGAGTTTGAATCCCGATCCAAGTAAGTAGTATGACCCGGTGTCCACACAGCTCTGATGGGTTACTCATGTTACGTCGGCTATGCTAAGTGCTGCACATACCTTCCCTGCATATACCGAGGTCAAGAAACTTATGAACTCTACTTCATCTGCCCAGTGGGGATTCTTTTCCTAGACCTCTGAGTACTATATTTATTATGTTACATTTGCATGTTACAGTGTATAACAGTGTATAACTTTTTGTTTGCACAGTTAGAAATTATGACGAAAGTAACTTAAATATCTATACCTTCATCATAGGCTGTTTTGGAGTTTGATTTTAGGGTTGGGGAGATTATATCCCAATGAGTCCAGATTTAGGTTGTGGGCTAAGTAAATATGTTTATAATACTAATACTTTTTTTGCTAGATTGTGGCTATCCCAAGTATACCCAGCATCCACTACCCCCATCCACCTCGAACCCTTATTGCGAGAGCCAATCAAACCTCATGAGGTAATTAAATGTAAACAATACATGCAGCCCAAAACAGAGACTGACTTCCACAGCTATAAAAGAATAGAACAACAATTATAAACACGTGCAAAAAACAGACGCATCTAACCGTTTTTGTTCAGTAGATTTATCAGTGAGTATCTGAGAATTAATTTTTCTAACAAAAAAATAATATAAAAATTTTCAGGTATACTTCAGTTAAAGTTTTAATTTTTATTTGTGAACAGACTCAATTATATTTTCTGCACATGAAACTCTGGCTCTAAACAAAAGTTACAAGTTTTATTTTTCTTTCTGTATACGGAGTAATGGGGAAGTAAATGTTCTCTTGCATAAAATAAAACTCGAGATTAAAAAAAAAAATCTTGACGTTTTAATTCTCCATGAGTCAAAAAGAAAGCAAGTTTTGTAATCGTGTGTAATCTTGTGTATTACGATATCTGCCACAGATACACGCAAGATGTTAGTGACTTTTCTGTTGGCGGCTGGTGTTGTCTTAAGTTTGAGCCAGGCCTTCATTTGTCCGCCGAAATTCTGCAACAGCTTCCACTGTCCTCGAGTCAGCAAGAAAACTTGCCAAGGGAAATACGTCCCCCAGGGGTCCCGCTGTGGTTGCTGTGATATTTGCCTGCCAATCAAAAGTAAGGGAAGATCTGCTTCATTTTGTTGTGTTTGATGGGTGCTATTAGTTAAGATTGCACGCAATGAAAATGTGCTCAACTTCCCCCATATCGCCGACACTATACCATTATACAAATAAAATGTTACTTTTATTGAAAAACTGAAATTATATTTCAAATATATTTTTTCCTGAGATATATTGTGTTACTATTATATATATATATATATATATATATATATATATATATATATATATATATATATATATATATATATATATATATATATATATATATATATATATACATGACCTCCAATTTTGGAATTGTACAGATGTAGGACCAGGGGACAGATGTTCGACTGAGATTAGATTAAAAAAAAAGTACAAGCTCTGTCCTGAAGGATACTACTGTCAGCTAACCAAAG
Organism: Physella acuta; assembly: GCF_028476545.2. Taxonomy (NCBI): domain Eukaryota; kingdom Metazoa; phylum Mollusca; class Gastropoda; family Physidae; genus Physella; species Physella acuta. Next base: position 32,218 of record NW_026733154.1, read on the forward strand.
AGATTTGTTCACCCGTCACATAAAGGCAAGTTACTACATTTACACTGTATCTATTGTAAATTAGGCTTGGCTGTATGCAACGATAGAGATCTGGGATGAGAATTCCTTATTTGAGCGCGCTGAACGTGAAAACTCTCCCTACCCTTATCCACTGGATGAATAAATGATGCTAATTAATGTCTCTGGACGTGGTCATAATCGATGATTTCGTATATCCAGATAACCAATTCTAGTTTTAAATAAAAATATCGTTTTATTATATTAATTTCCAAATACTGCCTGTCAGGAGCTAGCAGCTTGATATATCGAAATTAACTGCTGGTTTAAAAAATTAAATAAATTTGTTATAGTTCCATATATTTGTAAGATTTCCACTCATATTGAAAGAGTTAACCCTTTAATATTGGTTCTCATTTTAGCACACAGGCCAAATCTTTGGGACGTCTTGGAATTCAAGGAAACACATCAAAGAATTAGAAATTATACGGCTTAAACATTTTTATTTATGCATGTACTCTCCCCCCCCCAATTGTAAACGAAGAGTCTGCGATTAATAATGTTCAGTAATGTCATGGGGGGGGGGGGGTCTGCTTCGGATAAAACCCAGAAAATGTGTACAATTTACTGTCAAAACAAGTTTTTATCATGTTAAAATACTAAAATAATATTATGAGAGGGGTAACACCAAACAGAAAATATAAAAATGTTGACAAAAGTGGAGGGGGTGGGTGTGGATAACACATTCAGTTACACTGGGCTATGTGATGCCACCGACTCGGTTCTACAACAAATACAAAAAAATTATGAACTAGACTCTTTCGCTTGCATTGTGTAACCCATGTTGAATGTATACATTCTGACAAGAAGATGGTCCTAGTTTTTAAAAAGCAAACTGTTGCCTTAATTACAGGTATACTTTCAGAGTTTAGTTTAGTAGTTTCCTCTTCCGTATGTTTTTATTTACCTTAATGTATACGCAGAAAGATTATATAAAATTATAATATTTTTGAACTGTTTGTTATTATTTAGCTTTAAGCCGTTTGTTAAATCAAAGTTTCATAATCCTTCATCAAGCAATGATAAGGTATATGCCTTTACATGTGTACACGCAGCCAGTGTTTCTTCCAGGCATCTCTACGGGGAGGTGGGGGTGGGGGGGGGGGGGGAGAGCCTTCCCAAAAAAGTATACCCCCCCCCCCCTCCCCGAACGAAATCGAATTTAAATAGAAAATATATACTTTTTACAGTGTCCGCCCCTCGGAAAATTTTAGTCCGCCCCCCCCCCCCCCCCCCCGGTGAAAAATGTCTAGGAGAAACACTGCCCTAAGTAGCGATCATCACATGAAATAGGGCAAGCGACTGCACTTCAATTTTAATTGCATTCCTCGGCACAGCGCTCGTCGTATGAAATTTAAAAGTCGTCCCCGGAAACACAGAAACGAACTGAGCACTAGCAAAAAAAAGTTAACTGCGCATGAGCTAACGAAATGTAACGCTTTAAAAGAAAAGGTTACGTTCTGTTTCTTATCTATTTGTAAATCTGTGTGCAGGGGTTATATTCTTCTTTCAGTAAGTCTTTAATAAATTTTGAAAAAAAAAACAACGACGTAGATAATAGTTTTATCTTGTAAAAGTGTGCTTCAACTAAGGAAATGTAACATGGGGGAAAACGAATATGTTAGACTAGATATTGAGTGTTTACTCTTAAAAAAGACATAATAAGTCTTGCTTGAAAATAAAATGACGACTTTTATTTAACGAATAATTTTTTTTGTTAAACATCCTTCTCTTTATTTAAATATTTAAAATATTTAAAAATAAACCGGGAGTAAACTTCCCTAAACGTTGTCAAATATTGTTATATCTTTGCTGGGGGGTGGCAACTCGAGATATAGACAATATTTACTTTCTCTTATACAGAGTATAGAGAAAGTATTGTAATCCTGCAAAAAAAAAAACAAAAAAAAACGAGATTTTTCCAAATCTCGACGTTTTACACCTCCCTGAGTAGGAAAAACATAATTTTGCAATCTTGTCGTATGTCTGTGTGTGTATGTGTGTGTGTATGTGTGTCTGTGAACACGATAACTTAAGTACCGTAACAGCTAGGTTGATGAAATTTCATATGTAAGTATTATATCAAAATCGTAGATCCATATCAACGTTTCAGCCACTTCCAATAACCGGAAGTGGAACATTTTCTACTTATAATTTTTTAAAAGCCTATAACTTACGTATTCTTTCAGATAGATAAATGAAATTTCACAAATAAGTAAAATATCTCAAAAAACGCATGTAAATTTATAAAGTACTAATAATATTCCGCACTATCCTACACATTTAATTTGGCGTTCACTTGGTGTGAAATTCTTTTGTCTACGAGATTCTATTCTATTATAAAAAGTTTAAGTAATTAAAAATTGATTAAAAATATTGTCTATAATCCGAGTTGCCATCCCCCGTAGTGTTATATAAGAATATACGAGAAAGTTTAGGGGAGATCACTCCCGGTTTATTTTAATACTTTTTAAATTACTTAAACTCTTTAAAAATAGAATCTTGTAGAAAAAAGAATTGCGCACCAAGTGAACGCCAAACAATATGTGTATAATAGTGCGGAATATTATAAGTACTGTATAAATTCACATGCGTTGTTTGAAAAATCGGAAATACCGTAAATTACTAATTCCGGTCAACGGAAAAAAAATATTCAAAATTTGACTCTTCTTCTTCTTCTTCGTTCTTAATTATTAGTGTTGAAGGGGATCGAGATTTATCTGCCAGTGGGTTTGAACTCGAGACTTTGTTCGAATTTATCAACCATGAGCTTTTTGCCGACTCGACCACGCCTCCAACACAATTAAGCGTTACGTGTCAACTGGTTATGCGCCATTGAGGCCACTGACTCCGATTTCAGCCTGCTTTTCTTTTTGGATTTGCTTCCATGGTCTTTGTCCAACCAAGAACAAACTACAAGGAGCCAGTTGTTTGATTTTGGAGTTGTCTCTCCTAGAAGAGTGGCTGTTCCCAGCTAACGAGCCTCAAAATTTGACAAAAGGCAGAGAATAAGATCTTTTACTTACATGTGAAATTTAATGTATCTATCTGAATCAGTACTTAAGTTATAGGCTTTTGAAAAATTGAAAGTAGAATAAGTTATACTTCCGGTTATCGGAAATCCCTGAAAAGTTGATACAGAACTACGCATCTATATATATAATTCTCCTCTTCGAGCCGTTAGAAAACAAGCTGCAAACGCTCTCCCTACCTCCCCACCCCTACATGGTTTTAGTGAGCTGTGTTCACTCTAAATGTTTACAAGCAGAGCCAACGATTTTAAACGTAGGGGGGGGGGGGGAGGGGGGGGAAGGAAGGGGGGGGTTATGGTCCTTAACGAGCTACTTATAGTGTTTTAAAGAAATATTTTCAGTGTCAGCGTTGGTACTGTCGAATTCACAAATTATGAATTATTGAAAATTAGAAACAACTAAATAGCGGCGTATGTTATGCCGCGGGCCGGCTCGTTTGATATAATACTTATAAATGAAACGGTACTCATATATACACACACACGCACACACACAGACATACGGACATAATGCAAAACTATGTTTTCCGACTCAGGGAATTGTAAAACGTCGAGATTTGAAAAAAATCTCGATTTTTTTATGCACGATTACAACACTTCCTCAATACTTCGTATACGAGAAAGTAAAAAAAACAAAAAACTTACGTATTTATTTTAGAAAAAAATCTTAAAACGGGCGAGAACTGAGTTTTGAAATTCTGAATATTTTCAACTTGGTTAGAGTTGTTGTTCGCGTGAAACACACGGCCCGTGTGTGCTGATCAGAAGGTCACATTAAAGGACAACTACCTTTACTTTTTACCCACGCATCACGCGTTGAGAGCTAGGTTTGTATCTAGCCGAGTAAGGTGGTGATTCAAAGATCATTGGCTTGTGTAGATCTGGGCTTGAAATTTGTGTTTCTTCCAGATTTTTTTCTCTCCCGGTGGGGGGGGGGGGGGGGTGAAAACGACACTAATAAAAGTGTGTTTTCGAGGCGGGGGAGAGGCGTTAGAAAAGATGCCTGGAAGAAACTCTGCTTGAAATTATGAGTTGGCATAGTAATTATGGGATGGCGTGGTCGAGTTGTAAACACATTATTACTGGCACTAAAGCGCTGAAGTTTAGACGTGGCTTCCGTGCATTGAGTGCTTACGTAGTCATAGAGTTACACTCTCTGACCGTAAAATAAATGTGGTTGGGACAATACGAAGACAATATAATATCTTTGTGCTCCATGGTCATCATACAACATCATGTGGACTAGACGCAATCAGTCATATGGGCTAACAGGTATAAAAGGGTGGTCATCAAACAACATCATACCCACTCGACTTCATCAGTCCTCAACAGGTATGAAAGGGTTAAGACTTAGCAACATATATTCTGAGTGTTCTAAAATTTGACATGAGGGACTCAGGACTGGGTACTCTTTGTAGCAGCTCTATATGTGTACTGAACTTTGTCCATCTTGGCGGTTCCATGTGGGGTATGTCTAGACAGGAGGTACTCAGGACAAGATGAGCTCAGTTGTAGTTTACGGTCACTAGTTTCAATGTGCGGGGTATTCAATTAGCTATTACTAGAACCGAAGTATAAATAAAACAATGTTTGGGCTAGGTTGTTTAGTAGATAAGTTATACTGTTAAAACCCTACCCTTTTACGGGTTGTAAGGAGGTGGGGGTGGGGCTAGGAACGACACTCTGAGTTACTACACCTGGTACAATCTTGCGATTCTGCTGGTAAAAAAGCAGTTTTTGATTACTGAAAGTAACTCTAAATTGGATTTTGAATAATTTAGGCGTCGCCTAGCGGTGGAGCGCTAGACTGCTAATAAGAGTTTGAATCCGGATTCGAGTCAATAGAATGTCCCTGAGTCTACCCAGCTCTAATGGGTACCAAACTCACGTTTAAGGAATATAAAAAGGCTGCTCGACATAGTACTGACAATACTATCTTTTCATATGCCGGGACCACAAAACAGATGTGCTCTACTTCATCTGCCCAACGATCGTGGTAATTGATTTACCCTCACAAAAACATACTTTCTTCCCTTCTGATACATTAGTTTTACCTTTATTTATAAGTTTACACTTGTGTATTTGATGCTGTTTCCTGACTTAGAGACAAGAACATGTACGTCACGCTCCTATTAACGTTTGTGGCCGTGTTTGGTGTGAGCCAATCTATCGTCTGCCCACCTGACTGCTGCCAACTTGTGGACTGTGCACCGGTGACTGCAGAATCGTGCAACGGTAAAATCGTCTCAAACGGCGGTTTTTGCGGGTGCTGTGACTCATGTATCACTGTCTTGAGTAAGAACATTCTACATTCTAATTTAACTTCTAATGACTCTTTTAGTTTATGTGTCACTGTCTCTAGTAAGAAAATTCAACATTCTAATTTAACTTCTAATTTATTTATATTATTTATCTAATCATTTATATTATGCAGCATATTTTCTACAACCAACACTTGACTCAGACACATGAAAAAAAATATACCACGATTGTTCTTAGATCCTGGAGATTCCTGCTTCGCTATGTTGTTGATGGGAGTTCCAAGTCAGGTGACCTGCCCCGAGAACTACATCTGTCATCCAACCACACATACCTGTACACTTGTGTCGTAAAGGTGAGTCATCGTGGATACAATATGAGTTGAGGTAACATAGAAACTATTTTCTTTTTTTTTTTAACCGAGGTCGTTGAAATACTTCAATAGTATGTTGCGGTCAGAAAAGAGCAACCAGATTTTTTTTCCAGCAATTTTTTGAACTCCTGATGGTTTATCATTTGCATACAATAATCTATGTCTCACAAATAGTACTGACAGTATCACACAATATATCATGTGTTGATTACTATCATAAAATGCCTAGCTGTCTTACGAAATATCACGTAACACATCATGGGTTGATTACTATCATAACGTATTTACAACATAACATTAAAAAACCCAATTGCAATGACAATACAATACATTTATAAGGGTATTCTACTTACTTAAAAAAATCACTAAAACTAAACCACCCAAGGCATCGACCGAACTAGTTGCTCATAATGTTTATGAGAAACTTGTCACATAGACCTTTTTAATTAGTGTAGTTGATTACTATCTAAATGAGGTTTTTAATTATTTTCAGCAAAGTGGCCATTCCAAATTGAAAATACTTTGGATGTTATTTATCCTGTGAAAATATAGAATTGGTTCTCGTTAAACAGAAGCACAGAGGTTTAAAAATAAACTCATCTTTTTAAATCGTTGTTGTTTTTGATTTTTTTCAGTTATCTGCACTATCAACTATCAAATTATGTAATTGTTAACTTTTCTCGTTCATAAACAACAATAGTTCGTCTTTGTATCAGAATAATTATGTTTGTCACACACGAGTAAGAGGCGTAGTTAAGGGTGGGCGGAGGGGCCCCTGGCACCGACCCTAAAAGGGCGTCAAACAAGATAGAAAAGAAGTTTAAACATTATTATGAGTTGCATTACTAAATTATACACAATCAAAATTTAGGAAAAAGCCTACTACTTGGCTTTCAAGACTTATTGAACTAGTTTTGACACCAAAATGAAATTAAAAAAAAATGTTACGGGACAGTGACTAGTAAAAAACTAGTGTCTGTGTGTGTGGGGGGGGGGGGGCACTTTTTTGTTAAATGTAAATAATTATATGAATGGATGGGGGTGCGAAATAAATAGTACGTCCATGTCGCCATATGGGTCGCTACGTCTCTGACATGATTGACTTGCGGTGATAGTGAAGTTCTAATTGAAGCGCAGCATGTTCGTCTATGTGCTCAGCTTATGATGTCAGACAACCATTTAACGTGACAAAATAACCGTATCCCAATTAGGATTGGGTTTCCATAATAGTGTGATATTAGGCTGAGTTTTGTCTTAATCAGCTGGTTCTATTTCTTCTTCTTCGTTGTAAATTATAGTTATGTCGGAGGATTTTTGACAACAAGTAGTTAGCACTTAGTGGATGAACTGGACTGTGGTCTCCAGATCTGCGGGCATCCCAGGCAGTTTATCCCTGTGTGGGGTGTAGCCTATAAAGGCCAGAGTTAAGACCGCGCCTTAATGAACCAGCAGCAGTCCTGTAGGAAGAACTCTGTGTCCTCCGGGGCCACGCCATAGGGCAAGTTTCGCCAGGAGCAATGCAGAGGCGTAGCTAGGGGAGGGCGGGTGGGGCGGCAAAAAAAGTAGAAAAAAAATAAAGCTCATTTAAATTTTGGGTATTGAATTATACACAGTCAAAGTTAAGAAAGTAAAAGGCTACATGGCTTTACTCACTGAGAGGGGTGGGCGGCGATTTTTTTTTTCACCAGCTTGAATAAATATATAATAATGGGAGTGAGGGAGTGGGGAAAGTTGAAAGTTGAAAGTTGAAAGTTAGCCCCGGATGCCTGAATAGGTCGCTACGCCTATGGACCAACTTCTAGTTTTTTTCAACAAGTGCTGTTTCAGTCTATTGTGACTTAAATTTACTACCTCCTGTACTTTCACTATTCATTGGCTACACACAGAAAAACAGGAACAACACACACCATATATATATATATATATATATATATATATATATATATATATATATATATATATATATATATATATATATATATATATATATTTTATTATATATATACGTCACAATTGAAGCAGGTTTATACAGTAAGTAGCTTGTATTATAATGGAGGTGGTCGATAGTTGTTCTATATTATAAATTACACAATTAATTATAAATTAATTGCAAACGCAATTAGTCTTGAGTAAAGCACAGCTGAATAATCATAACTGATTAATTAAGCCAATTAACATTCTTTAAATTGTGCAAAGTCGGATCCCAGTCATGTTACAACAACAGCAAACAATAGATACCGTACCTGATAAATTTACCGTTATTGAAAGACAACGAATGCAAGTATTTAAACGCCTGCAAAGAATAACGCAAGACCTTGTCATATACCTTCTGTTACATTGAGCTGCTAAATATGTGCGTAGTTTAGTGAGATGTTTAAGAAGTTCTGAAAATATCACATTAGATTTTTACAATGTAAGTACGTGAAGCAATCTTAAGTCTGATGCTCTTTGCTTAGAAAACAAGTCATTCAATATGAAAGTGAGATTAGGTGTGCCCTGCCATCTCTTCACGTGACCCAAACTGCAATAAGTAAACGTACACGTTTTTTAAATAAATATTTAAAAAAAAAATTGAAAATACTAAAATTCAACTCTGGAATTAGAAACATCGAAACCTCTTAACAAAAACAAGTTAATAAAAAGTCTAGTGACAATTTAAGCGCAATTTCCTTATGTTATTAACGAGATTTAAAAAAATATACGGATGTGTAGGGGGTAATAGAAAATATCAACGGAAATAGTTTTATTTGAACGAGTAGGCCTACACGATGCTCAGTTTAAAATATCATCCTAGGCCTAAACGATGCTCAGTTTAAATAATTAAATTTTTTTTTTTTGTGACCGAACGAAAGGATATTTTTGAAAACTTTCTTCGGCAATATTGTTATAAATTATGGCAGGAAACGATTGGTAAATGTTTCAAGTCGCTAAGTGGTCTGGTTGCCGAGATATGGGCAAAAAACTGCATTTGTTCGAGGTTTTTTGGCTTTTCCGGGAAATCCAGGAAGGAATTCCGGGAATTTTTTTGGCCTATGTTCATCCTCGGAACTTGCTTAACATATTTGCTTTGGAACTAGTCCTCGATATTGCTTCGTTGAGGAGGAGATACGACTTAAAGGCTGCGGACACACATCCATCCAGAAATGACGAGTTAATAATCGCAATCCCAGTATGGAAATTGCGCTAAAAAATACTTAAGTGAGAGGTTTTACGTATATTATGGAAGCCGATTATCTGAAGAAATATCCTAGTATAAACAACATAATAATTAACTGTGGTAAAATACTTGAGGGCACTAACGAGAGATAAGTGCATCGTTACAAAAGACCGATCCTTTCCCACCTCTGCACTTGTTAAATGGATGACCCTTCAGAGTTTCTTTCAGGCATCTGCTTTAGAAGGGGGGGGGGAGAGATAGCCCAGAAAAACGTCTACCGCCCCCCCCCCCCCTTCGAACGAATTACAATTTATAAAGAAAAATTATTTTACCAGTGTCCGGCCACCCGGAAATTTTAGTCCCCTCCCCCACTTAAAAAAAATTCTGGAAGAAACAATGCGACCCTTACCCAGCTATATTTGTGTTATATACTGATTGAACTAAATTAAACACACGCAATGCTCTTTATTTGCTGGGTTAACGCCTTTGAAATTTGAATGTTTTTTCCTAAGGGGACAGAACTCAGGGAATCATTAACTCCACATAACCATTTCTCAGGGGGCGCTCAACGTGTTGTGTTATTTTAGAAATTAGGAGTAAATTATTTAACAAGGTAAGTCAATATAGGATTCATCAAACTGGGTTTTTATTCCATATTTTAACTATTTATTATCTAGGCTTTGCTATTATTATAGGATTGTAGCCAGAGGCGTAGCGAGGGGGGGGGCGGGGGGTGCGGACCGCACCGGGTGACACCATTTAGGGGGGGGGGGGTGACACCAAGGCAAAAAATAGCAAAATATATAGAGAAATACTTGAGGGGTGTGCAAATCGAAAGTTTGAGGGGGTTGCAAATCAGAAGTTTGAGGGGAGGGGGTGCAAATCGAAAGTTCGAGGGGGGGGGTGCAATTCGAAAATTTGAAAGTTTGTCCCAAGGAAGGGTCGCTACGCCTCTAGGGGTGACACCATTAAGTGTCGCACCGGGTGACACCCGACCTCGCTACGCCACTGATTGTAGCTGTAGATATTCGAGCAAAGTTAATTAAGTATGATTGCAATTGCATTGGCCAAGCTAAAATACCTCTGAAGTTTACATTTCTAAGTACTTGCTAGTGAATTTGTAACAAACATGACGGAATAATAAGAATAGATTGTTAATTTTGTAAGTTTTTCATGAATTTGTTGTTTTTTCAAAATAACAAAACAGGTCACTGTTAAGCTTAATGTTAATTAAATCAAATGATGTTCGTTGAATTGTTATTATTTTTTTTTCAATAATAGCTTAGTGTTCATTAAGCTTTGTACTGTTAACGCAGTACATATATTAAAATTAGAACGATATTAAAGTTTGATTAAACCTGATTTGAAAATTATAATGTAAATTGTTTTTAATTTTTTTTAGAAATGACCAAGATGTTTCTGCCCGTTCTTGTAGCACTCCTTGCCCTGCTCGATGCCAGTCACTCCATTGTTTGCACACCTGACATCTGCAAGCATACAAACTGTCCCGTAACGACACCTGAGACTTGCAAAGGGAAATTTATAGCCAAGGGCGGCTACTGTGGATGCTGTGACCTTTGTCTGACTATACTGAGTAAGGGGAATTGATCGCCTTTTAAAAAGTCGATTCACTGAATAATTTATTGTGAATGTTTTTTTTTTTCATTTATTTTCAATTAATGTTTTCGATAATTTTTTTAAAAAATTACGCAAACATTTTGTATTTATTAAAAAAAATAATTGCGCTTTATAAATCATCAATGTATTTCAAATCTCGACTAAAATCACAATATTTATCTAAGTCTCTTACTTTATTCATGATGGTAGAGATAAGTTCAATGAAGGCATACGTAGTCAGATTTGTGTACCTAAACTAAAATCAAATTCTCAAATCAGCCTAACAAAATGTTCATATAATTAAAATGATTAAATTATCAAACTGGTAACAATAACTAACAATACATTGCATTATGTACATTCTAGATCTGTTTAGACTTGAACTGTGAAAATCGTTCAAGTAGCTATATTCTATGATTAGCATTTCCGTAACTTCTTTGTTTTGTTACAAGACTCGGGTGAACGAGTACAACTGGTCAATCGTAATTGAGCTTTTGTTATTTCTGATTTTAGTGTATTTCACAATACATTGCAAAGTAGTCCAAGTTATTTTTACTTTCTCGTATATACGAAGTATAGAGAAAGTCTTGTAATAGTGCACAAAAATAACATGAAATTTTGACAGTTTTCACCATTTTAATCCTCAGTCCTTCATCACATCCGGAGTATAGAGGACGTATTTCAATCAGGCAAAAATTATAAATACAAATATATAAACATTTTGGCGTTTTATGCGTTATCGAGTCGTAAAAACTGGACTGAAATTTCATATATAAGTATTATATCAGAATCTGTATCCGTATCAACTTTTGAGCGATTTCCGATAACCGAAAGTGGAACTTTTTCTACTTTGAATTTTTCAAAAGCCTATAACTTGAGTACTATTTCAGATGGATAAATGAAATTTTACATGTAAGTAAAAGATCTTATCTTCTGCTTTCTTTCGAATTTTGACTAATTTCCGTTGACCGGAAGTAATAATTTTTGCTATTTCCGATTTCTCAAAAAAGGCATGTGAATTAATAAAGTTCTAATAATATTCCGCACTATTTTTGCACATTTTATATGACGTTCACTTGGTGTGCAATTCTTTTTTCAACGAGATTGTATTCTATTTTTAAAAGTTTAAGTATTTAAAATTGATTAAAAGTAATGTCTATATCCGGAGTTGCCCTTCACTGTTGTTTCATATAAGAATATTCGAGAAAGTTTAGGGGATATTATTCCCAGTTTATTTCTTTTGTTTTTGAGTAAGAAGACGCTTGGCAGATAATTGTGCTTTTCTTGTTATCGCAAATGTTGACTGTTCTTAAGTATTTTATTCTATAAGCTAAATTGTTCTAATCTATTCAAATGATAGAAGTCTATTGTATCAATTAAACATCATGTTATTATCTATGCCAATATAACTTGACTCAGACACATGAAACAAATTTTGAACGATAAAACACAATTCTCCTTAGAACCTGGAGAATCCTGCTTCATTATGCTGCAGCGAGGATTACCACGTATAGCAACATGTCCCGACAACTACACCTGCAATAGAATCACAACAACCTGCATGCCAGTCTAGTTGAAGTGAGTGCCAATAAAAAACAATTGGTTGGCTTCAAATTGAGTTCCATTAGAAACAGTTCGGCGGCATAAAAGTAAACAGTTTGATAGACATAATCAAAATAGCCTGACCATAAAATGTAAAAAAACAAAAATCAAAGCTCGCTAAATAGTGGGCTATTGCGGACAAATTTTACGGTTAAAATACTATATTACATGTCAGTAACCTTAACTGTCTAATTTGGTTAAATACTTTATTTATAAGAGACGTGAAATGTATGCCTGTTTAATAGATGCAACTGGTTTATATTTAAATAAAATCTCACTTATTTCAGCACAGTGACACACTCGGGATTAAAGAACATTGGCTGTGGTTTATTCTGCGAGAGTAGTGGTTCAAGCGCGCGCACACACACACACACACACACACACACACACACACACACACACACACACACGCACACACACACACAAACACACACACACACACACACACCCCACCCACCCACACACACACACACAGACACACACACACACACTCACACACACACACACTCACACACACACACTCACACACACACACACACACACACACAAACACACACAAACACTTGAAAGATCCCAAAATAAACTGATCAACTTTATCGTATCTCTTGTTGCGTTTACATGATAGTTCAAACTAATCTAGAGGTCGTAATGAAATTGTATTAAACTATGTTAAGTGCATTTCATTTTATGGGGTTTGGGGGGGGGGGGGGGGGGTTGATGGAACAGTAGCGTAGCGAGGGGGGGGGGGCGGGGGGGGACATATGTCCCCGGGCACCGACCTTAGGGGGCGCCAAAATGGGTTTGAAAAATAAATTGAAAGGTTGAGGGGGGTGCAAATTGAAAGTTTGAGGGGGGGGGGGCGCAAATTAAAATCTTGAGGGCGGGTGCAAATCGAAATCTTGAGGTGGGGGGGTTGCAAATCGAAAGTTTGTGGCGGGGTGCAAATCGAAATCTTGAGGGGGGGGGGTGCAAATCGAAAAGCTTGTCCCCGGGCGCCGGGAAGGGTCGCTACGCCTCTGCGATGGAATGTTCGTGTGTCTGTCCAACATGTTAATGGTACCAGTAATTGATCACATCCCAGTATAGTTGAATGAGGGGGGTGCAAATTGAAAGTTTGAGGGGGGGGGGGGCGCAAATTAAAATCTTGAGGTGGGGGGTGCAAATCGAACGTTTGAGGCGGGGTGCAAATCAAGATCTTGAGGGGGGGGGTGCAAATTGAAAGTTTGAGGCGGGGTGCAAATCGAAAGTTTGAGGCGGGGTGCAAATCGAAATCTTGAGGGGGGGGGGTGCAAATCGAAAAGCTTGTTCCCGGGCGCCGGGAAGGGTCGCTACGCCTCTGCGATGGAATGTTCGTGTGTCTGTTCAACATGTTAATGGTACCAGTAATTGATCACATCCCAGTATAGTTGAATCAACCATAGTAGAGACTATATATAGGCTTTTGTTACAGTTTAATTGCTGACTCTAATACCTGATATATGGTCGTCCATAAACGACGTCACACTCAAAGGGGAAAGGGTGGTCCCTAATTTTGAAATTTTGTGTGAATACTGGGAGGGTGGGTGGGTGGGGGGTGTTCAGATGGTATGACGTCACACTTTGCATCATAAAAATGAAATGTTAGAAAACGAGATTCAGCCGTTATTTTAATATATTGTAATAGGAATTGATTAAAATACTCTTTTGACCTCTATGCCACAATAGCGTTCATATGCATGCAGACACGAAGTCATATATTCACATGTAAATACAAATGCCGTTTCTGTAAATGTATTTTACTCGACAGGTGGTTAATAATTGTGCTGTCAAATAAATTGCAAATGCAATTATGCTTTCTTCTTCTTCTTCTTCGTTCTTAATTATTAGTGTTAAAGGGGATCGTGATTTATCTGCCAGTGTCTTTGAACTCGAGACTTTGTTCGAATTTATCAATCATGAGCTTTTTGCCGACTCGACCACGCCTCCATCACAATTAAGCGTTACGTGTCAACTGGTTATGCGCCATTGAGGCCATTGACTCCGATTTCAGCCTGCTTTTCTTTTTGGATTTGCTTCTATAGCCTTTGTCCAACCAAGAACAAAGTACAAGGCAGCAGTTGTTTAATTTTGGAGTTGTCTCTCCTAGAAGAGTGGCTGTTCCCAGCTAACGAGCCTCATCTGCCCGAGGGTTCGAACTCGACCACGCCGACCCCCTAATTATTCTTTAATTTGGTAGAAGCTTATCCGCAAAGTCGGATCACATGGACATGGAATAATTGTTTTACCGTACATTGTAAATCCAGATATACAAGTACCTGTGTTAAAGTTCCATTTAAATGAGACGTGAACGAATTAGGCAAGTGGCACAGTTTTAATTAGAGTTGAAAAATATGTGGTTGGTTAAATGACAATAGCAAGTACATTTTAATTACATCAGGACATTTATTTTGTTCAGACATTCAGTTAGCAAATATTCAAGTTAGATTCATTTGAGCCCCCTCATCCCATCCCACCCTCGCCTAGTACACAGTCTCCTGTTATAAATAACAGGGATATATGTTGTTCTAAAATACACGAGTTCTTCCACAAGGGAAAACGTTGATATAAATAGTAAGACAAGTAAATATTGACTTTTTATTAGCTTGAATGCAAAACGATTGTCCTGTATTCCAGAGGCGTAGCGAGGGGGGCGGGGGTGCGGACCGCACCGGGTGACACTATTTAGGGGTGTGAAACCAAGGCAAAAAATAGCAAAATATATAGAGAAAAACTTGAGGGGGGGGGGAGTACAAATCGAAAGTTTGGGGGGGGGGGGGGGCTGCAAATCGAAAATTTGAAAGTTTGTCCCCGGTAAGGGTCGCTAGGCCTCTGGGGGGGGGGTGACACCATTAAGTGCCGCACAGGGTGACACCCGACCTCGCTACGCCACTGCTGTATTCAATTTATATTTAGCATGCTTAATGAAATCTCTAGTAGTAATGCTCTATGAAAATAAGTCTACGCCCCTGATAGTTTTTGCTAAAAGGCTATCGCTAAGCTAATATTTTGCTGCATTTAACATTACGTCAAGAGGAACTTCAGTAGCAGAAATGTTTTGTGCCATTTTAGACGCTGTGTTATACTCTTTCAAACAAGTAAGTCTTAAGGTCTTTAAATCAAAATACCAGACACAAAAATACATGGAAATGCATTTTAATATAGTTACGATTACTGTTTGTTTGTAATTACGATAAAAAGGTTTTTGCAATTCAGTAGCGTAGCCAGGATCGTCTCATGGGGGGGGGGGGGGTTTCAAATTTTTACCCGGGGACAAACTTTCGATTTGCACCCCCCTCCCTCAAACTTTTGATTTGCACCCCCTCCTCAAACTTTTGATTTGCACCCCCCCCCTCAAACATTCGATTTACACCCCTCCCCTTCATACTTTATATATATACCGAGGGGTCTATGGGGGGTTATATTATGACCCCCCCTATTACCCCCCTGCCTACGCCACTGTTGCAGTTCATACTTGAGCTGCGTTATGGGTGATTACAATAGGGTAATATACAACAGAAGTTATGTTTTTAATTATTTAATTCTGTAATTGTGGATTTAACCAGTGCTTCTTTCAGACATTTTTCTACAGGGTGGGGATGGGGGCACTTGAAACTTTGGGTTGGGGTGGACTAAATTTTACGGGGACCCGAAAGAAGCACTGTTTGTAACCAAATGAAAGAAGAACAATATGATGTTTTTTTTCACTTGTTTATGTATTTTTTAAATTTATTATAGTAACACAACAGATGATGACGGGTTCTAACATGCACTGTTAAGGAAGTTTTTTTTTCAATTTTGTTAGTTGAACTATAATAAATCTTTAAAAAAAAATACTAAAAACGTATCTTAAATTATTTCAACATTGGTTTATCTTAAGCATGAACAAGGCGTTTTTGTGTGTTCTTGTAACTTTACTGGCCCCGTTCTTTGCCAGTCAATACGAAGATTGTGCATCAGACATTTGCAAGATGACGCCTTGCACTGTATTGACGAAGGACACTTGCTATGGGATATTCGTTCCCAAGGGTGATTACTGTGGATGTTGTGACGTATGCTGGACTATTCTGCGTAAGGGGAACTAATTTATAATTACAGTTTTAAAATCTGTTTATTCCGATGAAATACGATGCAGGATGTATATTAACGTAGCCCAACTGCGTGTGTCTTTTTCTGCGAGTTAATTTCATTTTGTTATTATTTATTTTCAAAACACAGATAAACTGTTGTGATCTGTTTTAAACTACACAGTTCTTCTTCTATGTTCTTAATGTTAGTGTAGGAAGAGATTCCCCCCAACACAATTAAGTAAACGTGTCATCTTCAGTGGCGTAGCTAGGATTTTTGGGCCCCTATGCAAAAAGTGTTAGTAGGCCCCTCAGAGGCGTAGCGACCCTTCCCGGCGACCGGGGACAAATTTTCGATTTGCACCCCCCCCCTCAAACTTTCGAAAAAGGGCCCCTATTTGCCTTGGGCCCCTATGCCTTGCTTACGCTAGCTTTACGGTAGCCACGCCACTGGTCATCTTATACAGGCCGTTTTTCAGAGTGCTTTTCTTTTTGGATTTACTTCCATAGTCTTCGTCCAACCAAGAACAAATTATAAGGCAGCAGTTAGTTGATTTAGTTTTGTTTAGTGTAAAAAAACTATTTTAAGGCGAAATTTTTTAAAATATAGAAGACGAGCCTACACACACGCCGCTATTTCTATTTTTGTTGTTTTATTTCCTACTTTTCAGTAATTCATATAATTTGTGAATTCAATACAACCAATGCTGCGAATGAAAATAGTTTGCTTTGAAACACTATCAGTAGCTCGTAAAGGACGATTATCGTCACCCCCCCCCCCCCTTCCCCCTTGAAAGCAGCCGTCCGTGACGATAGTTTACAGGCGACAATTAAGACATCAAGCACAACTTGTTACCTCTTCTTAGTTTCAAATCGTTTAAAAGCTAACTTATCTGCCCCTAATAGCCGTCACCAATTCGACCCGGCAATATACGATTGTAAACATTCGGCGTGAACCACACCAAACTTGTGGGGTTGGGGGGCGATTTTACGTACCTAAAACGATAGATTACCATTTTATCTTCTCAATTAAACTACTCCAAACAATAATCTGCCAAAAAAATATTCTTTCAACTACCAACAATCGATTCAGACAAATGAGATCAACTCAATTATCTTTAGAATTAGGGGACCCCTGCAAACCTCCGTTGGAGGAAGAAGATACAATTAGTGACATCTGCCCTGCTAGATTCTTCTGCTACCCACACACAAAAAAATGCACCCGTATATTCTTGTAAATGTAGGCTCCAAAGGTATAAAGGTGAGATCAACGAGAAGATTGGAGGACTTAAAGGTGAGTTCAAATAGAAGAATTGTGGCCTTAAAGGTGAGTTCAAATAAAATAATGGTGACCTTAAAGGTGAGTTCAAATAGAAGAATTGTGGCCTAAAAGGTGAGTTCAAATAGAAGAATTGTGGCCTTAAAGGTGAGTTCAAATAGAAGAATTGTGGCCTAAAAGGTGAGTTCAAATAGAAGAATGGTGACCTTAAAGGTGAGTTCAAATAGAAGAATAGTGACCTTAAAGGTGAGTTCAAATAGAAGAATAGTGACCTTAAAGGTGAGTTCAAATAGAAGGCTGGTGACCTTAAAGGTGAGTTCAAATAGAAGAATAGTGGCCTAAAAGGTGAGTTCAAATAGAAGAATGGTGACCTTAAAGGTGAGTTCAAATAGAAGAATTGTGGCCTAAAAGGTGAGTTCAAATAGAAAAATGGTGAACTTAAAGGTGAGTTCAAATAGAAGAATAGTGGCCTAAAAGGTGAGTTCAAATAGAAGAATGGTGGCCTTAAAGGTGAGTTCAAATAGAAGAATTGTGGCCTAAAAGGTGAGTTCAAATAGAAAAATGGTGAACTTAAAGGTGAGTTCAAATAGAAGAATAGTGGCCTAAAAGGTGAGTTCAAATAGAAGAATTGTGGCCTAAAAGGTGGGTTCAAATAGAAGAATGGTGAACTTAAAGGTGAGTTCAAATAGAAGAATAGTGGCCTAAAAGGTGAGTTCAAATAGAAGAATTGTGGCCTAAAAGGTGGGTTCAAATAGAAGAATGGTGAACTTAAAGGTGAGTTCAAATAGAAGAATGGTGGCCTTAAAGGTGAGTTTAAATAGAAGAATGGTGGCCTTAAAGGTGAGTTCAAATAGAAGAATAGTGGCCTAAAAGGTGAGTTCAAATAGAAGAATAGTGGCCTAAAAGGTGAGTTCAAATAGAAGAATTGTGGCCTTAAAGGTGAGTTCAAATAGAAAAATGGTGAACTTAAAGGTGAGTTCAAATAGAAGAATTGTGGCCTAAAAGGTGAGTTCAAATAGAAGAATGGTGACCTTAAAGGTGAGTTCAAATAGAAGAATTGTGGCCTTAAAGGTGAGTTCAAATAGAAGAATGGTGACCTTAAAGGTGAGTTCAATTAGACGAATAGTGACCTTAAAGGTGAGTTCAAATAGAAGACTAGTGGCCTTAAAGGTGAGTTCAAATAGAAGACTAGTGGCCTTAAGGTGAGTTCAAATAGAAAAATGGTGAACTTAAAGGTGAGTTCAAATAGAAGAATTGTGGCCTAAAAGGTGAGTTCAAATAGAAAAATGGTGAACTTAAAGGTGAGTTCAAATAGAAGAATGGTGGCCTTAAAGGTGAGTTTAAATAGAAGAATGGTGGCCTTAAAGGTGAGTTCAAATAGAAGAATGGTGACCTTAAAGGTGAGTTCAAATAGAAGAATAGTGGCCTTAAAGGTGAGTTCAAATAGAAGAATGGTGACCTTAAAGGTGAGTTCAAATAGAAGAATTGTGGCCTAAAAGGTGAGTTCAAATAGAAGAATTGTGGCCTAAAAGGTGAGTTCAAATAGAAAAATGGTGAACTTAAAGGTGAGTTCAAATAGAAGAATTGTGGCCTAAAAGGTGAGTTCAAATAGAAGAATTGTGGCCTAAAAGGTGAGTTCAAATAGAAGAATTGTGGCCTAAAAGGTGAGTTCAAATAGAAAAATGGTGAACTTAAAGGTGAGTTCAAATAGAAGAATTGTGGCCTAAAAGGTGAGTTCAAATAGAAAAATGGTGAACTTAAAGGTGAGTTCAAATAGAAGAATTGTGGCCTAAAAGGTGAGTTCAAATAGAAAAATGGTGAACTTAAAGGTGAGTTCAAATAGAAGAATTGTGGCCTAAAAGGTGAGTTCAAATAGAAAAATGGTGAACTTAAAGGTGAGTTCAAATAGAAGAATTGTGGCCTTAAAGGTGAGTTTAAATAGAAGAATGGTGGCCTTAAAGGTGAGTTCAAATAGAAGAATGGTGACCTTAAAGGTGAGTTCAAATAGAAGAATAGTGGCCTTAAAGGTGAGTTCAAATAGAAGAATGGTGACCTTAAAGGTGAGTTCAAATAGAAGAATTGTGGCCTAAAAGGTGAGTTCAAATAGAAGAATTGTGGCCTAAAAGGTGAGTTTAAATAGAAGAATGGTGACCTTAAAGGTGAGTTCAAATAGAAGAATTGTGGCCTTAAAGGTGAGTTCAAATAGAAGAATTGTGGCCTAAAAGGTGAGTTCAAATAGAAGAATGGTGACCTTAAAGGTGAGTTCAAATAGACGAATAGTGACCTTAAAGGTGAGTTCAAATAGAAGGCTGGTGACCTTAAAGGTGAGTTCAAATAGAAGGCTGGTGACCTTAAAGGTGAGTTCAAATAGAAGGCTGGTGACCTTAAAGGTGAGTTCAAATAGAAGAATAGTAGCCTTAAAGGTGAGTTCAAATAGAAGAATGGTGAACGTTAAAGGTGAGTTCAAATAGGAGACTAGTGACCTTAAAGGTGAGTTCAAATAGAAGAATGGTGACTTTAAAGGTGAGTTCAAATAGAAGACTAGTGACCTTAAAGGTGAGTTCAAATAGAAGAATCGTGACCTTAAAGGTGAGTTCAAATAGAAGAATGGTGACCTTAAAGGTGAGTTCAAATAGACGAATAGTGACCTTAAAGGTGAGTTCAAATAGAAGACTAGTGGCCTTAAAGGTGAGTTCAAATAGAAGAATAGTGACCTTAAGGTGAGTTCAAATAGAAGAATAGTGGCCTTAAAGGTGAGTTCAAATAGAAGAATGGTGGCTTCAAAGGTGAGTTCAAATAGAAGAATAGTGGCTTTAAAGGTGAGTTCAAATAGAAGAATGGTGGCTTCAAAGGTGAGTTCAAATAGAAGAATAGTGGCTTTAAAGGTGAGTTCAAATAGAAGAATGGTGGCTTCAAAGGTGAGTTTAAATAGAAGAATAGTGGCCTTAAAGGTGAGTTCAAATAGAAGAATGGTGGCTTCAAAGGTGAGTTCAAATAGAAGAATAGTGGCTTTAAAGGTGAGTTCAAATAGAAGAATAGTGACCTTAAAGGTGAGTTCAAATAGAAGGCTGGTGACCTTAAAGGTGAGTTCAAATAGAAGGCTGGTGACCTTAAAGGTGAGTTCAAATAGAAGGCTGGTGACCTTAAAGGTGAGTTCAAATAGAAGGCTGGTGACCTTAAAGGTGAGTTCAAATAGAAGAATAGTAGCCTTAAAGGTGAGTTCAAATAGAAGAATGGTGAACGTTAAAGGTGAGTTCAAATAGGAGACTAGTGACCTTAAAGGTGAGTTCAAATAGAAGAATGGTGACTTTAAAGGTGAGTTCAAATAGAAGACTAGTGACCTTAAAGGTGAGTTCAAATAGAAGAATCGTGACCTTAAAGGTGAGTTCAAATAGAAGAATTGTGGCCTTAAAGGTGAGTTCAAATAGAAGAATGGTGGCTTCAAAGGTGAGTTCAAATAGAAGAATAGTGGCTTTAAAGGTGAGTTCAAATAGAAGAATAGTGACCTTAAAGGTGAGTTCAAATAGAAGGCTGGTGACCTTAAAGGTGAGTTCAAATAGAAGGCTGGTGACCTTAAAGGTGAGTTCAAATAGAAGAATGGTGACCTTAAAGATGTATGGTTTTTATTAAAAATAACACAACTTAAATGTTTGAATGATAATACATTGTTAATTGGGCCTCTTAAATCATTTTAGCTGGCTAATATGTTAATTAGAATCTAACTTATTTCAGTACTTGGGCTACAGTAGAATGAAATAAACTTTGGATATGATTTAGAATGTAACAACCTGGTAGTTAAAGCATCCACACTGACTAGAAAAATTGTAAAAGATGTAGTACATTTTCACTTGGTACGTTTGATTATCATTAAAAAAAAATGTAGTGCCCAGAATTTGTAAAATTATTTTATGTGTCAATAAAAAATTTCATAAAATAAACCGGGAGTGAACTTCCCTAAACTTTCTCGAATATTCTTATATAAAACAACAGGGGATGGCTGCTCGGGATATAGTCTAGACATTATTTTAAATCCATTTTTAATTACTTAAACTTTTTAAAATAGCATAGAATCTCGTAGGAAAAAGAACTGCACATCAAGTGAACGCCAAATAAAATGCGCATAATAGTGCGGAATAGTGTTAGTACTTTATAAATTCATGTGAGTTTTTTGAGAAATCGGAAATAGCGAAAATTACTACTTCTTGTCAACAAAAATACTCAAAATTTGATAGTAAGCAGAGAATTATATATTTTAGTTACATGTGAAATTTCATTTATCTATCTGAAATAGTACTCAAGTTATAGGCTTTTGAAAAATTCAAAGTAGAAAAAGTACCACTTCCGGTTATTAGAAATCGCTCAAAAGTTGATCAGTATCTACGATTTTGATAAAATACTTATGTATGAAATTTCATCAACTTAGCTATAACGGTACTCAAGTTATTGTGTTTACACACAGACAGACAGATACACAGACACACAGACATATGGACAAGATTGCAAAATTGTGTTTTTCCGTATCAGTGAGGTGTAAAACGTCGATATTTGTAAAAATCTCAATTTTTTTTTTGCACGATTACAAGACTTTCTCTATAAGAGAAAGTAATAACCTAGGGCAGGATGGGGTAAATCATCGGGCTGAGGAATTTAGGCTACTGACCGAAAAGTATCCATTGTCTCTGTATCGGACTGAAAGAGAATGACTTCCCAGTGGTCCATCTGCCAACCAGGGTGCGCCTGGTCTGAGAGTGAGCAACTCGCAGAGATCTAACGACCCCTTTCGGCGCCCAGGGCGAACAATCATTTGTGCCCTCCCCCCACCCCCTTCCCGCCCATTTATATAGATAGTTTTTCGTGTTTATGAAAAAGTGCCTTCCCCACTCACCAGTTGGAAAAGTTGATGTTACTTTTTACCAGTCACTATCCCGTAAATGTTTTTCTTGTGGTGCCACACATTTGATGTAGAAAACAGTTAAATCAGTGAGTAAAGCATTGTAATAAAGACGTTTATGTTCTCAAATTTGACTGTGATATTTCAATACCCCAGCAAAAAGTGAGTTTTTAATTGTATATACCCTTTGGCGCCCTCTTAATAAACTACGTGAAGATACGGATACGCGTGTAGGTGTAGATGAATGCGTAGGTATAGATTTAGATGTAGATTTAGGGTGAGGGGTAGGCTTACTAACAGAAGTATATTTATATTTGGGTAGAGATGTGGCATGTATATTTACTTTTAATTAGGTTAATTATCCGTAGGTTTACTATTTTTTTTAAAATTAAATTCTGAACTTACGCAGAAAACTAAATTTCATAATTGTCCTTACGTAAACTACATTATATTCAAGTGAACAGGACGCAAAGACCTTTTTAAGAATGTTATTGGCAGGGCTATTAATACAAAACTGGTTATTAAATGGGCGTATAAATTAATTAATCTTAGTTCGAGTGTTTCGAAGTGTAATATGTATTTTAATAGAACACATTATTGGCACGAGAATGGTGAAATTAGAGCCTAGTAGGACACATAGAGGACAAATTAGCATTTTTAAATTAGCTGATCTATGGATACGATAAGTGTCGGGTAACAATCAATGGCGTAATCATTTAAATGACGAAATTAATAATTCTAATAGCTGACGTCAAACGGATTGAATTTGATGTCCCGGTAAACGGATCATGTTTGTCATGGATGAATAGTTCCAGAGGTGTAGCGATCCTTCCCGGCGCCCGGGAATAAAATTTCGATTTGCACCCTCCCCCCCCTCAAACATTCGATTACATTTTCCAACCCATTTTGGCGCCCCTAAGGTCGGCGCTCGGCCCCCCTCCCCATCGCTACGCCTCTGAATGGTTCCCACCGGCGTTTAGTAGTGGCAGATGGGGTCTAGCACAAACCCGAAAGACTCTTTCCCGAATGACGTTTTCCCGAATGGACACTTGCCCGAAAGACTTTTGCGTCCATGGGAACCGTCTTTCCCTCCCTATCGTCGCTACGACTCTGTGTGTACATTTGTAAATGTTCGTGAGCTAGGTTGATGAAATTTCATATATAACTATTATGCCAAATGTGTAGATCAGTATCAATTTTTGAGCGATTTCCGATAACCGGAAGTGGAACTTTTTAATACTTTTAAAATACTTATATATGAAATTTCATCAACCTAGCTGTAACGGTACTCAAGTTATCGTGTTTACACACGGACACACAGACAGACAGACACACAGACATACGGACAAGATTGCAAAATTATGTTTTTCCGTATCAGTGAGGTGTAAAACGTCGAGATTTGTTAAAATCTCGATTTTTTTTTGCACGATTACAAGACTTTCTCTATACTTCGTATATACGAGAAAGTAAAAAGAGTTAGTGGCGTTTAAAACCCGCTCTACCATTTTTGTCCAAGAGGGTGGGGCGCTTTTTCACTAACAAAAATCGCAGGATTTGTACTGGATCGGTTGCTAGATAACTCTTTTAACACTTAGAAAAGAAATCAATTGTATTAACACTTAATGTACGATTTCACTACCCAGTTTTGCTAAGTAATAACGCGACTACTTCTTTGCAGTGTTTCTTCCAGACTTTTTCCCCACGCGGTGGGGGGCACTAGAAATTTTCGGGGGGACGGTATACTTAAAAGTATATATTTTCTATTTTCTATATAAATTATATAAATTTCATTTCGTTCGGGGGGAGGGGGGGGCGGTAGAATTTTTTCGGGGTGCTTCGCCCCACCCCCCCCCCCTCCCCGAAGTGATGCCTGGAAGAAACTCTGGTTCTTTGTACGATTTTTACGATTCTCTCAACTTGATCGTGATAGACCAGATACTTTACTTGATTGCATTACATCTTGCCTGGATCATTGCATTAAAGAGAAATAAATATAACAGATTCTTGTATCGCAATCTGATCAGACTGACAGAGCGGGTGGATGCGAAGCAACACTCTTTGCCAAAATTTTAAGAGAGAAGAACATTAGTATATTGTACTGATTATTACTTTGTTCAACCTAACTGATAATTCAAAATTGCAATATTGGCCTACTAATATCGAAATTGTTCTAAAGACATGACCAAAAGTAGACCAAATAAGGCTTGCACCTTCTACAAAATACACTCTAAAGCAGTGGCTCTTAAATTTTTGGAGAACCGAACCCCACCAGTTTCATACGCGCAATCACCGAACCCTCCTTAATAGTTGTATCGTCCACAACGACAAATCCGATCGTGAATCCTATGAGTCGGGCGTGTGTCTTGACCTCCGCGGAAGCCCTGAGACTGAATTACAAAACCTCTCAGGTTCGATAAAGCCCACTATTCTAAGCTCTTTTCATTTTCTACTTTTTATTCGTTTCGGCATCTTAAGGGGAATTTGATTGGCGTCCAGTGATGTTTTAGGGAACGACAATCAGCGTAATTGTTAATTTTTTTCCAGACTGTCGCACACACAAACACACAAACACACACGCATATATATATATATATATATATATATATATATATATATATATATATATATATATGGGGGCGCCAAACTAAAAGATCACCCCGGGCGCCGGGACGGGTCGCTACGCCTCTGCGGAGAGTATGTTAAATAATTCAAAATATTTTAAACAATTTATTTCAGAGTTCCTAGGAAAGATGACAGCTAATTATTTAGGAAGCATGGGCACGGAACCTAAGCAGTCATTGTCAAATGGATTGTTTTAATGTTCCCAACCAGAAAGTAGACAGAGGGATATCTCAAATTACGTGAAAGGCTCTAAATCATAACAATTTTCTGAGGTTTGGTTTAATAATTAATTAATTAATTAATTATTCATATTAGGTTCGCGCTAGAAAGAAAGCGCCTCTCGATTCAAACTCTGATTCAGATGTAGTGAACCACGTTTTTTTTTTATTTGAAAGTTTGTTTCCCATAAACACAAGGGCGTGCTACCGCCACCCGAGCGCAACGCAGTGTGAACGCTTTGCAAGTAGAATATATACAAATATATAACCTAACCACATTTCTTAATCACACAGTTCTGAAACAGTCGCACGACTAGTGGCGTAGCTAAGGAAGGGCAGGTGGGGCCGCCCGAACGGGGCGCCAAAAGAGGCAGAAACTTAAGTTAAAAGCTTGTTTTAAGCTGAAGTATCGAATTATTCACAGTCAAAGTAACAAAAATAAACGACTAAAAGGTTTTGCACACTGATTTAACTGTAGCAATTTTGAGGCACCAAAAATGTTCAGGGACAGTATGTCGTAAGAAGCGTCACAAACCTTCCAACTGGAAAAATGGGGGAGGGGGGGGGGGGGTGGAGACAACGCTTTTACAAAGACAGAAATAACTATGTAGAAACGGGATAGTCCGCCCCGGGGGCCGGATTAGGTCGTTACGCTCTGCGCACGACGCTTATTTAAAAGCGTAAAAACAAATTGCAGTCAGCTTTTATGATCTCTTGATTCTAGGTATCGCCTTACACCTCTAGACGATGAATAGCGCCGTTAAATGTAAAGAATGATACATGATTAATGATCCTTTGAAATGTACCCATGTGACATTCACGGCCCTTCCTACTGTCATGCAATGCCGTCTTTTATTAAATCTACACGTTTGAATAACCGTATATAATGGCAATGCATTTGGCAGTAGACATATTCTACGAGCAATGTCTCTGCCGCACATTCAGCATTCTAACCCCCGCCACCCAGTCCACCTAGCCCTTCCCTCTTTACCGCGATTTCGTTCACACTTTCCAGATACATCTATCTGCGATGACAATGAAAGAATATCAATTTTCGAAATAGAATTTGACATTGGATTTACCATAAAATGTAACTAAAAGACAGTTTTGTTCAATAATTAAAAAGGAGATAAGAAGACTAAAGCTAACCGACGAAGCTGTTATTTTTCACAGCTGAGTGATTTTTCACATAAGCGTTCACAACACACTGTGAAGGGGAAGATACTTGAAAGCCACTGGAGATTTAACTTGAACTTAGATTTCGGTAATGGTAAGGTAATCTGTAAGGGCGGTAAACAGTTTGACAGTTAAATCCATTATTACCCCTGACTCACGTACTGTGCAGGATGTCTTGTGCTAAAATGACTGCTGGGGTTTGCTAGAACCAAACAGCACCCTACTGCTAGGTTACTATCTCGCTGAAATTAATTACAAAAACCTTCCTTTTTGATATTCTTATAAAGTAGGTCTTCGTTCTTTCATCAGAACATATTTGGAGATATTTAAAATGTACACAATTTGTTGGTTTTTTTGCACTGTTACTTCCATTTTTAATTTTATCAAAACGTGAGAAAAAACAATTTCATTGCAATTAATTTAAATGATGTACTTATTTTTAAGGTATGAAACAATTGAGTGTATGCTGTATATAAGTGTCTGCGTGTTGCGTTGAAAAGATTAAGTTTGTGTCAAATACTTTGTTTGTTACGAAATACCCCCCCCCCCCCTACATGGTATTTTTTAGGGTATCGAAAATAAATAAAAACCCAAATTTTAAAACGTCGTACTTTTTAACACTGGAGATATTTGAACACAATGGGTATTTATAATTTACTAGCCGTCCCGGCGGTGAAAAAAAATTTATCTGTAAAGAACCATGACGTGTGTGTTTATTAAGTAGCATATACCCGGCATTAACGTTTGACAAAATAACGCAAACCCTAAACCCAACAACAACTTTAAGCTTTAAACTTAACACTTACCACAACCAAACAAAACACAAAAACAAACACAAAAGCAATCTAAAACACAAACCACAAGCCTAATTAACAACACAATAACGAACACGAATACAAACAGGAACTGACACCGATACTGGCACCCACACCCATCCATTCCCCACACAGTCTCAAAAGCAAACAAATATATTAAGCATACGCATAAGCGTAAGCGTAAGCGTGAACGTTAACATTAACGTTAACATTAACATTAACATTAGCTTGACTATAATCTACACAACCGAAGGTAGTGACTTAATACTGCTTCGATTTTTGCTCCATTTTGACGAAATTTCAACCCGCAGCTTTATAGAAGTGTCAACATGTCTCACAGAAGGAATCACCATTCTATTATGGAGACGTCAATTTTTTTCCCAAAAATAATTGGCTTGTCTGATCCCAGTCATTTGGTTGGCTATGGCTAGAACGTTGGCCTATTTTATGTCTAATCAGTGGCGTCGCTAGGTCGGGTGTCACCCGGTGCGGCACTTTGTGGTGTATATATATATATATATATATATATATATATATATATATATATATATATATATGTATGTATGTATGTATGTGTGTTTGTGTGTGTCGTCCTACATATACGTATATCTTTAATCACTGTAGACTTAATAGTAACGATGTTTTTCTTTAGTCTGTTAATAATACAGTTGGATGTAGCATTGTTTTCTCTATAGTTAACACGTTTACGTCATGGTGTAACCCCCAACTTTTTATAATAGTTGTCGTTTTGCACATAAAAGACAATTTAACTTTAGTTAATCATTAATGAAACAGGCAGAAAGAACTTTTTCTTCTGAGCATTTTGCAATTTTTTGTCTGGGTGTCCCCCCTCCCCTAAATAATGTCACGCACCCCCGCCCCGCCCACGCTACGCCTCTGTGTCTAATCTACATCGAGAAGCTATGACTTAAATTTGCATTTGCCAGCTACATTCGCCCTAAGTGTCAAAGCACAATACAAAACGAAGGGGTGGGGGGGGGGGTTAAATTCTAAGAAAAAGACGCTTTAAATAATTATGCAAATGAACGCAAATCAAATGACATAATTTTGTTTAATGCTGATGTAATTATTGTTTTTGTTTCATTTTGGATATATGCATAATTTTTTTTTAAGTTTGCATGCATAAACGTGTTTTGATCCAAACAAAAAATACCAAGCAACCGCGTTTAAACTCCCTATATATATTGAGACACTTTTCTTAACTGGGTCTTTACACCTTTAATTTCCAACTCATATTTTGAAATATGAAAACTGAAATTACTTAAACTTTAAATTCTATCAACGATGAAGACCAGCATTAGATTGCAACTTTTGAAACGGTTTTACATACTTACGACCTGTTACGTAATTGCTGCATCGTCATCAAACAGTCCGAATGTTGAACACAAGGTTTGTTAAATAATTTAAATTATTTACTTGGTAATATTGAATGAAGTATGTTCTATTTGTTACAGCTGTTCTCGAAAAAATCAAATTCCAGCTAATTAAATGTTAATTATTCTCTAAGTATTATATGTAGGTTCGTATAGACTTTTCGTGAATAAGCTTTATGCTCGGGAAAATTTTGCTATATTTGTATTAACACATTTATTTATTTATTTTTTAAATACTGGTCTGTTGAAAAAAAAATATAAACTAGCAGCTATTAAATTTTTTTTTGTCGTCTTTCAGTAGGATATTGTAACCTATTAGCATAAATTATTGGATATTAAAATTTTACACGTGATCAATCGAAGTATTTCGAAACGATTCTTTACTCTAAATGTTCGATATTGTATACACGGAAGGCCACTTTCGAAGTGAGCAGAAACTATTAAGTAAATTTACTGTAAGTAACCAATTATTGTGAAAATCGTTTAAATATAGATCAATTGATGAAATCAGCTGTGTGTTATTGTATAAAGCCGTTTCAATGCAGGCAACTTATTCTTTACTCGGTGCTGAGAGAAGAATGTTATATATTCTTTCTGCATAATTGGACTAGGTGGTCGGGTGATAGAGCGCTCTACTGGTTGGCCGAAGGTCTCGAGTTCAGATCTCGGCCCGGACTCGAGGTGAATCGCCACCCTGATGGGTAGCCTACTTGATACTTAAGAAAAAACAAACAAAGGCAGCCCATTGACTACTGTTGTAATGAGATGGAAACTCGCATTTCAAGATAATTCAAAGCTAGCAATAAAAAGATGAAAGCAAGTGTAACACATATTATGGTTACCAGTCAGGGTGGATAATTTGTAACTTATTTTGTTGCGGGCCCTGTGGGACCACAACTGTTGATGTATTTTTTTATGCTCTTCTGTGAGCGATGTTCCCCGTGTTCCCATGTCATGTGACCTCTGGGGCTTTCAAACCCCAGACTGCTAATGAAACGGACGGTGATGTTGCTTAGGTTAACTTAGTTATGTATACATAATGAAGTTATTGTACATTATATTACTGGTTTGTATTATTACTACAAGTGCTGCATGATGCAGACTAGTTAGGTTTGAAGTACTGAAAAAAAATTCATGAAAAACGTTTTAATAACAAGCTTTTATATAATAATCCACTAAAAAGCTAAAAATAAATTATACACTACTATTTAAATAACTATAAAGAAAAGCGTGGGTCACTTTAGTATTTATTGGATACCTTTACTAATATTTAGGAAGAGATCCACGCTTTTCTTTATGGTTATTTAAATAGTAGTGTATAATTTATTTGTGTCTTTTGTTACTTTCTCGTTAACGAAGTATAGATAAAGTATTGTAATCGTGCAAAAAGTCGAAATCGAGATTTTCACAAATCAGATCTGCGCCTTTTTTTCCCTGGAAAATGTTTTTTCGTTTGTGTCTTTTTATTGCCCTCCGAATTTTTCTCCATTTAGTCAAAACTAAAATCTCTAGTGATTCTGACCCACAGCAAAAGGGCTCTCGTCAATTAACTCCTGTTATTTAACCTCCAGACAACAGGGCTGCTTCAACTCAACGCAAGACTACAAGGCTCACGAATAGTTAGAGGAGCCCAGTCGGAAGTTTTAATTAATACGTTTATAATTTCCTATTTTAAGGGCTGTGAGCTGCAACCAAAAATGAAAAAAGACTTTTGTATCGGCATGACAGCATTGCAAGAGTACCTGGATGAACTGGACTCTGTTGAATCAGAGAGGTATCCGCTTTATTAGAATACCTTCTAGTATATGAACTACTTGTACTGCTACACACGGTTACATTGCCGTTCTCTTTGTGGCTTTTGATAAGACTGATATATTATATTGTGTCTTGTTTCAAACATCCTTGTAGGTTACAATTAAAAGTACTTACGATAAAAGGCAATAATGTCAGCACTAAATGTGGATTACAACAAAAAGCATTAATTCAAATAATTTCGTGGCTTGAATTCAAACACGCTAGATTTCAAGTGATATTTGTTTTTAAAAATGATTTTTTAAAATATTTCATTCGTCGATATAATTATATTGTATATATAAAATTAAATTAAGGTTAAGCTATTCAAACACATCGGTTGCTGATCTCCCAAAGATGAAAAAGAATGGCATCACCAGTACTCAAGATGGCCACTTAAATGGCACGACAGTGTCTCACGGAACAGCCTGCATGACGGATCCAGTGTCTGGGAGCTCAGAGATGTACAAGTGCCGCAACGGACTTTGGACATCGTATAGTGAGACAACTTAAACACATTTTTTTAATCACATGAGGTTTTTAAAGAACAATTATATGACGTAGTTACTGATTGCACCGCCCATAATGATCTTATTTGATAACGTCTCAGTTTGTCATGCTTAATATTATATATATAGTATACATATAGTATATATATATAGTATATATATATATATATATATATATATATATATATATATATATATATATATATATATATATATAGCTTGTGTAGGCTACTTGCTGGTCATCCCACTAAAATACTATTTTTAAATAATAAAATAAAAAAACTATGAAAGTTTTGAAGTTTGTCTAAGCATTTACCCCGGTAACCCTTAAATATTACTGTATTAAATATTGTAATAAGTAGCCTACTAAAGCATTAACTATATATCAACAGATACCCGAGGGCTCTGGAAAGAAAACACCACCGCCCTAGTAAGGAAAGCCCGGTTCTGGAACTTTGTTTACCAAACTTCTTGTAGAACTGTATGTGACTGTGGTTGGTGGCACCGAAGTTGTCATTTACACTGCTGGAGTTTTTGTACGTCGTTATCTACTTTTTTTCATCTGAGTCTGTTGTCTTTTAATAAAATAATTATAATTGTAACTGTATAGTCTCAGTAGCATCCGATTAGGTTTAACAAGGTAAGAACAGAAAGGAACATTTAATAGAGATAACTAAAACAGCTAGATCCGTGGTTTTTATCCTGAGTTCGATCGAACCCAAAGGGTTTGACGGAAGGGAAGAATCAAACTCGAATTGTATGATTTTCGATCACATTTCGTTAGTGCGGACAATGGAACCATTAAGAATTGTTTGGGGAATTCCCAAATGAAACTGGTGAGGTTTGTACCACCACAAAGGTTAAGAAGCACTGAGCTATATTGAATCGAATGATTTAATTAATTAATTGGAAACGGTATCTTTGAAAAAAAATGGTTTGCAGTAGATTTTCCAAGCGGGACTAAGATTAAATATACTAGAAATCCGAACCTTTTATATGTCATCAAACCAATGTATTTTAAATCCAAATAATGTTTTATATTTCAACATTACGATTCGGTCTAACCCCATTAACGTTTTGAAAAGTTAGACAAAACAAGATAAATCTTTCAACAAAGCTACATGCATAGACTAATACAAAAAATTGTATTACCAATCTACAAAATTAAGAGTTGATGAAGCATATACTAATGCATAAATATGAATTTGATCTATTTTAAACTGCAAGCTTGGCGCTAGTCAATGTTACAACTATAAACTAGACATCATCACACATCGTGTCTGAATTCTCGAAATCAGGATCTCGCTATATAATCTCGTTTAGACACAAAACAGTCATTTGTGTTGCATTTTTTTGATTAATAATAATAAGCTATACGTATTATCAGATGAGGCAACATTTACCCCCCCCCCCCCCCCACCGCCTAATTACGCATTAGGGGTAATGCGAGTGAATGGTATAGCAGTCTAGATAAATCTAGTATAGTATCATATAGCCTGTCATATTTTAGCTTACCCTTAGATGTTCTGAATATAATCTATATTTGACAAGTGTTACAAATTCTGCAATTAAAAAACTGTAGAATCTAGTCAATTTCAATCGTAGAACCTAGTCAATTTCATTAACTTTTCATCTTTTTTTTAAAAATGTTATCAAATTGTACTTGTATACTGATTTGCTTGCAGGGTTTATTAATCACTACCCAACCGTATATTGTCCTGTCATCGCCGATGTATTTGTAACAGGCCTACCTACTGTAAGTTTGAGGTCGAACATAAATTCTATAACACCTTACTTGTATATAACACTCCATCATTTAGTTAGATATATGAGATATGTAGTTATGTTTAAGAGCCAACCTATTATGTAGGGCAGGTTGCGTGGTGTTTTTTTTTAGGTTTGTTGTAGGTCAGATATGTCAGTGAGTAAAGGGGGAATATACAATTGCTATTTATCTTACCCTTAGATATGGTGGAATGGTGTGGTAAAGATGACCAGTTTATGCACTAGTCTCTAGATAATATAAAATGATATCTTGTAAATGCCAAAACTAGATAAATGGACTCATTTTAAAGTTACATTGTATGGTTAAAATACTTTACATCAACACAGAGACAACACTAACACACACACAAATAAACATATATATATATAAATAAATAAATAAATAAATAAATATATATATATATATATATATATATATATATATATATATATATATATATATATATATATATATATAAGTATATATATAAGCATATATATACATATATATATATATATATATATATATATATATATATATATATATATATATATATATATATATATATATATATATATATAATGTACTTCTAAATATCTTAGTGGGTATATTGGTCTGCTGCAACTGCGTATGATAAAGAGGACGGATATTTAAGGTATATTTTATTACTATATTTATCTATATAGGACGTTGTGTATATATATATATATATATATATATATATATATATATATACATATACCAATATTTTTTTTGCATAGCGCACCGAGGTTCGGGTCACCGCCGATTGTATTTGTATAGTTTTTTAAAATATATTGATTTTGATTTCAAATAACATAAACATACAATAGATTCCTTATTAAAATGTTACACTGCCCCAGCGGGAATACAATAAGTTGATCACCCACAGAGATTTAACGCTTTTAAAGTTTGACCCTGAAGACCAAACAGAACACACTTTATTGCCTATGGCAGGTGATGGGTACCCACATTGTTGGACGTAGAGGCATACACAGTGCAGTAGGGGTGTGCCGTTTAGATACAATGACTATTACCGTGACTCTTTACGATGATCTTTACTATGACCTATACATTGGCGTAGAGGAATACAGTGACTAGATTAAGAGTTCATTGTGTAATAGGACGACTTAGCCCTAAAATAGTGTGAGCGAAATGGGTTATTCTTAAACGCATAAAATAAAAACTTATCTAAGGATTGATGTTAAAGCCTAGCAGCCTCGTAATCTAGTCAATATATGTAACTAAACTGAATAAATTCTATTTACAGGTAACGGAAAAATTGCAATATATAGTAAACAAATATTACATTTTAAAATTAAACATATTAAAAATCTAGTCCGCAACATGCGGCACTAGAAGAAATATTACCATACCTTCATTAGGGTTATATGCATTCCACAACGCCCACAATGTGAAAACATCAGGTTATTATAGCTCTGAGACCTTATCCATCCAGATTTTCATGAGGTCACATGACACGGATAAAACACTTGTTCAAAACGCACACTTGAGCGCAAACTAAAATGACCGCAATCCCATCAGTTTATAATTATTTCTCTTTGCTGGTAACCCCCATGGTATGTGTGTAAAAGAAAATTAATACATTCTAAACGGCATGTACGTAAAACACTATCTTTACACTGAGTGGAAGGGTTTAATTTACACTCTAGAATAGGCTAGAACATGTAGCAAAATGAATACGATATTTAACTCGGCGTTGGTTCTAGAAATCAGTGGCGTCGCGACACATTCCGGCGCCCGGGGTGAATTATCGAGATTCCCCCCCCCCCCACCCTCATTTATTGTTATTGAAGGTAGCGAAAAAGCGCCTCTTTTAGTCAGTATCATGTAGCAGTTTTATTATCGGGTCAAACAATCGATGAAGCAGATAGTTAAATTAGTCCATAAGGCCAAGTAGCAGTCTATTTCCTCAACTTGATTGTGAATAGTTCAGTAATGAAACTCAGAATAGGTTTTTTTTTTTAAAATCCCGTTTGGCGACCCTAAGGGGTCGGCGCCTGGGGCGGCTGTCTCAACCGCCCTCCCCTAGCTACCCCTCTCTTCAGACTAAAATAAGGTGTTAGATTAAGTAAATTAAGTAAATTTTTGTCTTCTTTTTCTTTTAAATTGCAGAACACGCCAGACATATGGACCAGGACCAGGGTCATACATTTATTCTCCAGGCACATACAGTGTCACCTATGAAGCCAAAGATCGATACGGCGCCACGGCCTATTGTACTTCCCGTTTCACCGTTTCATGTACGGCAATGCAGATTGCTAGTTACTGAAATAGAATATCTAGATCTATCTGTGTGTCTGTCTATAGCCTGCTGTGAGATTGTTTTGTTTTTTAGGGATTCTTTACTGAAATCATATAGCTTAACCTGAGATTGTATTGTCCTTAAAACTTTTAAATTATTTTTACAACTAAATTAGTAAGTAACCTATTGTCTTTTAATAACAGATTACCGATGTCTTTACTCTGACTCTTACGGCCTGACTGTCTACACAATCCCGAATGGATATGTTACTTGTGCCAACTATCGTTTATATAGAATTTTCTTTTACTTGTATGGAGAATCCTGCACGTATGGTTGCTATTCTGGTTATGTGCTACAAGGTCCAAGTACTATTACATGTAATGCTTTTGGGTATTGGAATGGCCAAAGACCAACTTGTGTGCGTAAGTAAATATGTCTATATTGGTACGACCTAAGGCGTCCTAAGGCCACATTTTGTACATACGAAATACTTTTATAAGCATAATATGCTTGTAACAGTGGCGTAGCCAGGTCGGGTGTCACCCGGTGCGGCACTTAATGGTGTCACCCCCCCCAGAAGCGTAGCGACCCTTCCCGGGACAAACTTTCAAACTTTTGATTTACACCCCCCCTCAAACTTTTGATTTGCACCCCCCCCTCAAGTTTTTCTCTATATATTTTGCTATTTTTTGCCTTGGTGTCACCCCCCTAAATGGTGTCACCCGGTGCGGTCAGCACCCCTCCCCTCGCTACGCCTCTGGCTTGTAATGTATAGCTACAAGGCATCGTGGTGGATGACCAAAAGAGAGGGAGGGTTTGCCTAAAAATATAACGAACAATTTATTTTTAGCATAGGCAGAATTAGAGAAAAATATCACAAATCACCAATAATGTTCGGGTCTCTACATATAGATCAATATAGCCCTTAAAATCTTTAGGCCTATACGTTAGTATAAATATAATGATATGTTGGCTCTATGTATGTTAATATGATGCTAGCAGAGCGCCTGCGCTGCGCTGCAAGTGGGTGGCGGTAGCACGTCCCTTGTGTATGCGTCGCAGTGGCACATGCTATTTGTATTTTTTAAATTGGGAAACAAACTTTTAAAACAAAACCCTTGATTCCCTTAATCAGAATCAGAGTAATAATAATTATGAGGCGGTTTCTTTCTTTCGCGAACCTCATATGAATAATAAATAAATAAATAATTTAAGATTTCGCACTGTCCACTTTCTAGGTGAGAACATTAAAACACATACAAATTCCAAATTACTGCTTAAGTTCGTACCCAAGCCACCTATGTGATTAGCCAACGCGATAGAGATTTTATAGAAACTATTGTAAAAGACATGGAGTTTACAAGCTATTCTTGATGTCTAATTGTTCTATTTA
The DNA here is from genome assembly GCF_028476545.2 of Physella acuta. Classification (NCBI taxonomy): domain Eukaryota; kingdom Metazoa; phylum Mollusca; class Gastropoda; family Physidae; genus Physella; species Physella acuta. The sequence continues at coordinate 68,533 of NW_026733154.1, forward strand.
AATTATAGCTCGACCTGTCTGCCAATCGCCGGCGACTATTTCAAATGGACTGTGGTCAGCATACAGTTTAGCTGCTGGTTCTGTGGCATATCTTTACTGTAAGGACGGTTACACAGTTAACGGTCCTAGCTACGTCACTTGCTTATCCAATGGAATATGGTCTATGGCTGGTTCATGCAAGGGTGAGTGACTTATTGTGTGGCCCTATGGATTCACTATGGACATTTTGCATATGTTACGAAAATAAAATGACCATTGTTGAATAATTGTGGATATACATTTAATGGCATTAAACGGATCGGACTTCTAGGCCTAAAGTCTATTAGTATTAGCTATAGTAAGGTTATATATATAACATATGCCTATCACTTTATAATCATGTTTCTTTAGCCTTTTATTTCATTAGGAATAGGATTATAGAACATAAGAGTTCATTAGAGTGATAATAGTCTTAACGTGTCTCCGTATAGGAATGTGTTTTCAAAAATAGTTATAGGTCTTAAACTAGGTTTAAATAAATGTAAGAGTGTGTATTGTAGGCATTGGGTTTAAGACCATCAGTTTGAGCAGAGTAGAGGACACCTAACAATATAAATAATGACTTGAAAATTGTGTTATTTGTTTACATACATATGCATTTTAGTTAGGTATAGTGTTAGTTACATTTAATTCTTTAAAAAAAACAACAATTTAGTAATGATATATTAGTTAATGTATCCAAGTATACAGTGCCGGCGCCAGGTTATTTAGCGCCCTTGGCAAAACTTATTAAAAGTGTCCCACCCCCGCAGTTTTTTTCGTGCCCCCGGGGACAAACTTTCGATTTGGTTTTTTTTTCCAACCCATTTACGGCCAGCGCCCTAGGCGACCACCAAGTTCGCCTTATAGGTAGCGCCTGCCCTGCTAGTATATAAATTCCTACAAATCATAAGAGTCTAACCATATTAAAACCACAAGACTATCATTACGTACTTCTATAAAGTGCCTGTATGATGTTTGAAGTAACAAACCTTTAATTTTGTTTACATATTTCAGATATCCAGCCTCCTGTACTGAAGTGCCCATCAACCATTACCGCCGTCTCCAAGCCTAAGAAACAGCCTGTTTCTGTGACATGGGGCAGTTGGTCAGTCTCGGACAACTCCAACGAGTTTGTTACAGTCTCCAGCAGTGCTGTCTCAGGGCAGCTGTTTCCGGTTGGGCAGACGGTAGTGTCTGTGCAAGCCACTGATAAAAGTGGCAATCATGCCACATGTTCTTTTTTGGTCAATGTTACATGTAAGTTACTACACAATTTCTGTAACTAAGAAATGATTAACAGAATGCTATAGCTTTTACTTTTAGTGAGGAGTGGGCAAGCATCTTTTTGACAGTTTCAGGCTGGTAACCTAAAATAATTCTTTTTAAAGGTAGACATAATTCGTTTATACCTGTGAAATTAACTAAAAATTTACAAATTTTTGTATTTATTTAGTTTACATTTTAAGGCATTTCTTCATTCTGGACTATTTTTTTCTATCCCTTCCCTGGTCATTACTAAAACCTTTGGCCAAATGTTAAACTTAAATATAGGGCTAATAAGTAGGTCACCAACCAGTTCTATGGCTCATACAGGTTTTATTGAGCCGTAGAACTGGTTGGTGACCTACTTACCAGTCCTATAACCCTAACAGTAAGTCATATACTTGCCTAGAAAAACATCGCAATAAATGCATTTTATTGGAGCATGTATACTTACTGCAAATTTGTTTTTCTAGACATATATAATGTAACATTATATGTCACAAGTGTTAACAGGGTGTAACAGAAAACTTTATCTAATGTTTAAACATAAATACATTTTCACCAGCTAATTTTGTAAAACATAAATATATGATATAATGTAAGGTAATAAAAAACTACCTATATGATTTTATTTTCAGTCAACACATGTCCAGCCATCAGCGTACCCGACCAGGCCAAGGTCAACTGTAGCCATGACAACGCTGTAGGGTCAGATTGTGTGTTCTCATGCACTGAAGGTTTCCAGTTGACTGGGGCGACGGTTCAAAGCTGTCTTGAGACAGGGAAATGGGAGAACAAGACAACAACCTGTCAAAGTAAATTTTTTAAAAAGTAATCCACTAGTAGGGAATTTGAGAGAATTTTCAAAATGATATACCTAGGTTAAAAAACATATCATCTTAAAGAACTACATCATAATAAGACAAAACAGTTTACTTTTTCAAAATTGGACATTCCGTTTTAAAGTTATGATTTTTTTACTGAATTAAAAGTTACTATAGGATTTGGTGGTAAATTTCGCGGGCAAATTTTGTGTATTCTTCATATATAATAAATCAATGCCAAATCTTTATTACATGGAAATTTGTATTCTAATCTTCATTTTCAAAAAACAAAGTTAAGTACAGCAGACTATATGTAATAATAAGTCTAATAAAATATATATTTTAGGAATTATAGTTTATAGGCTAATAATGGGCAAAATATTTTATTTTTAATAGGCCTATCAATAAAATTTTCCTAAGCTTATTTACTTTTCTACAATGAAAAAATATAACATCAATATAGTGAAGAGTAAAGGTTATCTTGAAAGAGGCAAAACAAGACATCCCAGACTATTAGAATTTGTCAAGATCAACCTAATTTCAATGAGGGCCATTCACAATTTTCTAAGAAAATGGATTTCTAATAATTTGATGTAGCTTAAACTTTGTATTTCCTAACAATAAGTATTAAAATTATTTTTGCTAATTGGTTTTAACAGTGATTATCTGATGACAGCGGGTACCTTGGTGGAAATTTGCAGTGTGTGATGTCATCATGAACTGTCCTATAAATTATAGTTCATCATATTGCTAAGAAATCAATACTAGGTTTTGTAATATTCCTAACCTTTGCATAATTTAAAAAGTGTGTTTTAACAATTTTTAAAGGAGCTTTGTGTAGCAAGCCCCCAGCTGTAGTGAATGGTGAGGTCAATTGTCCAAACAACACCTACACATTTGGGGTCATTTGTCCAGTAACTTGCTATAAAGGGTACCAGATTCAGGGTAGCACATCTGTTGTGTGTCTGTCAAATACAACATGGAGTTCACATGGCGTATGTCAAGGTATATTAATGTATTCAAGAATATAATTTGATTACAGAATAAACTTGTAAAGAAAAATATATATGCAGCAAAAATAATTATTAGAATAAGCCCTATAGTGAAAAATCTATAATTAAGTGTCAATATAGTTATTGGTTTTGTTATATTATAGGTAATAAGAACTAAAAAATCTTTTTAATTTCATAAAAAATTAAATTTATTTATGAAGTCTGATATTGTCTATTAAAAAAATATATATATTAATAAAACAGTATATCTCAAAACAGAAAACCTTATATTAAAACATAATTTAAAAAATAGGGCATTTTCTTTTCATTCAATTACAGATACTGAACCTCCGACCATTGTGAGTTGTACCAACGTATCGGTATATGCTGAACAGTTAGGGTACTCAACATATGTGTCTTTTACGGGGCAGGTTAAAGCAACTGATACCACAAATACAACAATTGATGTTAGTTACCTCCCTGCTTCAAATACAGCCTTCAGTATAGGCACGACACATGTCAAGGCTACAGTATCTGACCTTGCAGGAAATAAAGCATACTGTAATTTTACAGTAACTGTTGGAGGTAAGTCAGCTATTGAAAACATTAAATATATCTCTCCCCCATTTTAATTTAACTATATCTACTCCATTAGTGTTTATAAATACATACCCTATGTTGCCAGCATTTGCAGATTATATATATATATATATATATATATATATATATATATATATATATATATATATATATATATATATATATATATATATAAAGTAAGTTATCCTATCTAATATATGATGTATTGCAGCTATACTATGCCAGAATCCAGCTTTCATTGGTCTGGAAGAAAATGGGACATCTTTAATGGTCTTCAACTGCCCCCAAGGTTATGTGTATGGTGCCACATGCAACATAACATGCAGCAATGGCAATGCTGTAGTTGGAAGCCCAGGCATTTTTTGCAGGAAAAATGAAACTTTACCTGGCACAGGCTACTGGGACTATGGAAATGCTAAACCTGTTTGCGATTGTATGCATTCAAAACATCTTATAGTTCACTATGTATTTTAGCTTATTTTAGTCAAGACGAATTAATTGTCATAAAATATCCACCACTGTTTTGATCTGAATGTTTCGTTTTAATTTTGTGTGTATATAACACATTTTAAAAAATGTCTATAGAATTTTAACAGTAAATTAGCTAGTTTTTTTTTTTTTTTTTTTTGTAAAACTGTTTAAAAAACAAGTTATAATATGAATTATGAAATATCTTTATTCCAGCAAAATTCTGCAGCAAGCAAGAAGCTCCAACCTTTGGAGCTGTGGCTTGTGATGTGATCAACCAACAGGAAGTGTGTACTGTACTATGTAAAAAGAACTACACGCTTACTGCCGGCTCGCCTCAAAATGGTGTTTACGTCTGCTGGAGAAAAACTGGGGAGTGGCTTCCAAGTATTATTTTAAGAAGTACATGCATTGGTAAGTTCAATCCGCCTTTATAAAAAAATCCATAATTGTAAGTCAAAACTAAAAAAACGTATATGTACGCATTATTCAGAATTGAAAGCAGATTTTAACACACCCATCAACTTCTATAAACAATGAAAATTTAAAAAATCAATTCTTGTAATAGTATGAGTAGATCTAGAGCTAACCATTTGTTATGCAAACTTACTACCATACATGTCGAGCATAAATAATACTCGCAAATTATTCTCACATCATCTTAACTTCAAATGTCACTTAATCTTGGATAATCATTTTTTTAAACAAATTTTTTTTACAGTGTCCTCAACTCCTTCCATAGAGACCAAACCAAATATCCAATATTATTCAAACAGCTGTCCCACATCAACAGAAGAAATCAGGACAAAGTTTTTCACCTTGATTCAAGGGTCGGATTTGTTTAGAGATGTGTGTACAACAGTAACCTGTAACGTAACTGATGTCACAGTGACCTGCGGCTCAAGGAGTAGGCGGTCTGTTGATGACCAAATGCTATACACATCATCCAGTAATACTTCAGCCTTAAACAGGGAGATAAGAGACACCAGCACTGCTACTCACATAACCAAGGTTAGATGTTTAAAATGTTATTTATGTGATCACTGGTGAGGATGTCTACAGAATTTGACGTCAAATAAATTCTGTCTGTTTACAGATGATTTAGAACATTATTTTTTTTTTGTTTTTTGTTGGGATCGGGGAAAAATAAACTAAAATAAATTAATGTCATTTATTGATGAACTCCTGAGAGATTTGTTAGTGTAGTACAATCTGATTTTTTATGCATTTATAAAATTTTTTTTTTACTGATATTTGATTCCATCTCACAACATTCTCATATGAACACAGGGTTATCTGCTTGCTTTTCTTTAGGTTCTACTTTTTGTTTCTAATTTCTTTGGTGTTAATTTAAAGCTTTCTCAGTAATATATGTATTTCTTAATAAATAGTTTCTGTTCTAAATCACATATTTTTTTTTATAATTTAGGTAATGTTTGTTATGAGAATTTCATATCAAGATCAAGGTAGTGCAACAGAGACATTATCTTTCTATGATAACTTGATTTATGATTTGAATGTGATTCTCGACACAATGACATCTGATGGATCACTTAGTATCCCTGAAGCTGGAGAAACTGATGCCTATTCATATGGGTTTGGGAATTTAAACTTTGTCTGCCCAGAAAACACAATTTTTTTTCGTCAGACTGCTCTCTGTGGTGAGTCCATAGAGTGAACATAAAAACAATAAACCAGTTTTTCATTTTTAAATATGTAAAACAAAACTTGAAATAACAATGTGTTTTAAAGTTTAAATATTTAAAAAAAAAAAGAGTGTAAGCCCTACACAGAATTCGTACACCCATTTCCTGTTTACCTTAGAACTTATAAGAAAATCAATTATTTGCAGAGAAGTATAAAATAATATGTCTGACATAAAGTGAGCAGTTTTACTATTGTTATTTTCTTTTTGATACTAAAAAACATTTCTCTTTTAATAAAAATAATGATACACAAATTGTTGTCATAGTTATTAATTTTGTTACCGATTTAAACAGAAAACTATTTTGGTTTAACACTAAGCATTAAATTAAATATTTGTCTACAGCCGGGTGTGGTAAAGGTAGCATATACAACAAAACAACCAACACCTGCTCTGCTTGTCCTGCTGGTACCTACCAGCCTAATGATACAGCATCAGAATGTCTCTATTGTCTGGAAGGATTTACAACAACCAAAACTAATTCAATATCAGCGAGTGATTGCCTGGGTATGCATTCTTTGCTTGTCATATTTATTTTTAAACTAGCAATATATTCCAGATATTGCCTGGCATGTAGAAAGCATATAAAAATTTCATTGAAATGTCTATGTGAATATGAATTTATTTAAAATAGGCTGAGGCTATATGTTGTTCACTATTAATAGCCTGCAGAGCTAAGCATTTTTTTCTGTGACTCTGTAATCCCACTATTTGTGCAAACTATAGTGTTATGTAATGTAGGTATCTAGCCCTGGCCTCATCCCTAACCCTAACCTTAATGCCTAACCATGATGCCTAGCCCTAAATCTAATGTCTAAACCTAATGCCTAACCACAACCTGAATGCCTAACCACAACCTGAGTGCCTAACCCTATGGTTAGTTTGAACCTAGTTTACACTACTTTTTTAAAAATGTTATTATTGCTGATTTGCTATTTATTAAAACTATGTGATCAAATATCAATCTAGATTTAACCAGAGATGTTGCTAGGTGGGGGGAAGGGAGGGAGGGGGTGTGCATGTGACAAAGTTTATCATTTGACAAGCATTAATTGTAAACACTTATAAACTATCATCCAAGGGGGTGGGGTAGGGTCAACACCAACTGCAACTATATATATATACATTTAGATATATTATATATATATATATATATATATATATATATATATATATATATATATATATATCATGTTTGTATAAAGCTACATATTTAACTTATTATGTTATACATCTCATTCTAAAAAACTTCTACAGGTTATTGTGATGCAGGCACGTACTCGATGACTGGGATAAAACCATGTGAAGTCTGTACAAGAGGTACATATCAACCTCTTGTGGGCAGGAAAGGGTGTGACCCTTGCCCTTTTGGCATGTCCACCCTTAGCTCTGGATCAACTTTGAAGGCTGATTGCAAATGTAAGAAACAGTTTGTGGAAGGTTTTTTAAATATTGCTATTTTTATTAATTAGGCCTATATTATTGTCTTAACACTGATAATTTGTTTTTTAAAATCACTTCTTTTTGAGCGATTAGTATTAGTTACTGTTATATTTTTATACTTTTAATCAAATATATTAAAAAGTCATAAAAAGAAAAATACATATTTTCAAACCAAATTTAAATGATAATTTATTTATTCAAAGTGTCTATTTATACATTAACATATATAACACAAGTGTAAAATTGCAAATATCATGAGCATTGAAACATTTAAATGCTTAATTAAACTTAAAAAAAAATTAAAATTGTTTGATAAATTAAAAATAGTATCATTTTATTGAACACTATTTCTATGCGCAGAGAAGCTTTTAATAATTTTATTATCACTAAACATTAAAGAAAAATAAAAGTAATATTTACAATTAAAATTTTTAGCGCAATTTCCATTCTGGAGAATTGCGTTTATTAACCCGTCATTTCTGGATGTATGAATGGATGGATGGATGTGTGTCCGCAGCTTTAAGTCGTATCTCCTCCTCAACGAAGCAATATCGAGGACTAGTTCCAAAGCAATTATGTTAAGCAAGTTACGAGGATGAACATAGGCCAAAAAAATTCCGGGTTTCTTTCATGGATTTCCCGGAAAAGCCAAAAAACCTAAAAAAAATGCAGTTTTTGGCCCATATCTCGGCAACCAGACCACTTAGCGACTTGAAACATGTACCAATCGATTCCTGCCATAATTTAGAACAATATTGCCGAAGAAAGTTTTCAAAAATATCCTTTCGTTCGGTCACAAAAATTTTTTTGAATTAATTAAAATTTGGACCGAATTAGTAGGCATTTTTATCCAACCACACCACATGCGTCATCACGTTCAATAGCTGCGCCATCACGTTCAATTGCTGCGACATCACGTTCGGTAGCTAGGCGCGCAATGGTTTTTAGTCATGTAACTCTATTGTAAATAAAACATGTAAAATACTGAAAAAAAATTTTAATAAAAAACATTTTAATAACTAACCAATGGTTTTACTAACCCTGCTCTTGATTTACGCTACGACAGAGCTATTTTTAGATAACATAAGGAAATTGCGCTTAAATGTCACTAGACTTTTTAATTAACTTGTTTATATAAGAGTATTTCACAACACAATTATTAATAAAGCTAAAATTAAAGCATGGGTTTTCTCACAAAATCTTTGCTAAAGCATTTAAATTGATTACAATAATAAATTTTATTATCATCCACTAAAATAATATTTTAATTCACCCACAGTTTATTAATATTTATAAATTTATTATTGACTTAAATATGTACTCATCAATAAATGTGTAGATAAAAATTATAATTTTCAAATGAACAGTTTATAGCATTTTGCTGGGAAACACAACTCAGGAGGTTAGGTTTGACAATGCCAATGGGCCAATAAAGAACTTTACCATGGTGTTTTGGGCTTATATACCACAAGACCTTATTGGCAACACCACTTCAACCTTTACATTAGCGTCAAACGTGGGAGGTGCTATGATAGGATGCAAAGATTTTCTGGTTTCAATTACATCAGAAGAACTTCCATTGAAACGAACAAAAAAGTAAGTTGCTAACAAATATTGTTGATTAATGCCGAATAAAAACAAATAATTAGTGGGGGATACATAGATTTATTTCTGGAACTTTGAATTATTTAATTTTTTTTTATTTGGGCTATGCTGTACACCCTGGCATACACTTAATAATAAATGCCCTAATTAGACATAACCAAAAGACTTATTGTACACTAGCACTGTTAACTTAGAATGATTGTTACAATAAATATATTTTGACTAAAAACTTTACTAAAAATAAAACCTTGAAGATAACCACGTATTACCCACATAGTAGCTAAATTTTAAAAAAATCTAACAAAAACCTACACACCCAGATCCTGGTACCATCTAGCTGTCACCCACTCTATCAGCAACACATCTCTGTATGTTGATGGTAAGCTTATTGAGCAGAAGACTACAGCTGGTCTCGTCAATTGCACAGACTTTAAACTTTTCTACACACATTCTGCTAGGATTCCTGGTTAGTAGTTCTATCAACAGTGATAAATGTTTCTTTTTCTGTGTTTAAATAGTTTCCTTTCTTATACTCTAAAATGTAGTTTAACCTATTTTATTTACATTTTTTAAATAAAATTCAGTGAGTTACTTTTAAATCGCTTAAAGTAAATAGCTTTTTTGATTTAATAGTTTAGTATCAATACTAGACACTTTTTAAGTAAGTTTATTTATGCTTCTGAGACCACCACTTTGTTAATTTTAAGAAAATTAGGTCATTTGATGCACATGCATTCTTTTTTGTATGAGAAAATTAATAGATTATCAGTTTTTGTTGATGTTGCCTTTAAAAGTAAAAAAGTTCCCTTTTCAAACCTGACGGTCTATAGGGCAAGTGAAGTAGAGTTTACATTTTCTGTGACCTTGACATATGAAGAGATAGTGTGGTCAGCACTAAGCCCAGCCGCCTATACTTTCCCTAACGTGAGTTAGGTAACTATCAGAGTTGGTTGGACTCAGGGACTTGAACCCAGATTCGAACTCAAGACTTATGGGTTAGCAGTCCAACTCTCTACCCCTAGACCACTCCGTCCCACGATGTTGCCTTTACCTACTTTTTAATTGATCCTTTTATGATTATAGCACCGAGTTTTTTAACTACAAACAATAAAATTTAAAAAAAAAATGCTCTCTGGCCATTTTTATAACAAATTAAATTCTGTAGAACAATTGTTTTGTATATAAATGTAGGCAATGTTAATTGCATGGTTGAGTGATAAGGTGCTCAACTGCTAGACCAAAGGTCTTGAGATCAGATCTCTGTAGGAATATAGAGGAGTGTCAAATCATATTGAAGCTGATTTATAATGTTTTAAATAACTAAACTGAATTTTACAACACTTTGTATTGTTTTATTTTTAATTGAACTATTTGAAATTTTGTTTCAGAACTGACTGTAAGTGGCTTGCAGTTATCAAGAACAGAGTTGCCACAAAATAGTGTAAATTCTTTTGCACACTCTTGTGGATTAGTTATGGATGAAAACATTTTCCTGGCTTCAGAAAATACAGCACCTCTGTTGACACCTTCCTTTTGTGATGGTAAATATTTTTATAACATTAAATTGATGTTTAGCTACTTTCTATAACAGAGAGCAGATAATAAAAATATATTTGGTTGAACTTTCCAGATAACGACATCTGTCTTACCAAACCCTGTGGAGAGCATGGCGTTTGCCTTGATTTACTTGAAGGCTTTCAATGTATCTGTGATGAACTTTGGTCTGGAAATAGTTGCCAGGTAATGCAGATCAATTAACAAAAAAATCTGGAGTGATTGCCTATAAACCTTCTCAATTATTTTTATATAACACCAAGAACTGGAAAGGCTCTTCCCATGCTATTGGTCAATAAAAATATGGAAGTTGGTGACAAAATTGCTTGTTTTTCGAGAAAAAAAAGAGGCGAATGGTTCTTAGAATATACTATTTTTATTACCTATTTTATAAAATCATCAATAATTTTTTTTAGAAATAAAAATAGCATAAAAAACTTTTTCCACTCACCACAAAGCACTAAAATTTTGCAAGAACTCAAAGAATAAAATCTTGTACTTACCTATGAAATTTCATCCACCTAGCTAAAGTTGCACTCAAATTTGGTATTTTAAAAACCAGAAATAAAGTAAAGTACCAATTTCAGGTATCAGAGGTCATTCAAAAAATAGAAAGCAATCCAAGTAAAAGATCTTATAGTAAACTTATATATGAAATTTCATAAACAGTTCCCATAGATATTAAGTACCCCTACCACTTACCAGAAAGTTAAAAATTAATAGAAATTTGTGAATTTAATACTTGTGTGTGAAACTATGTCCTCCTAAATTAAACAGTATTCAAGTTATCAGTTTTGAGAAATCAAAAATATAGTAAACACCACTTCTGGCTACCTGAATGAGCTCATAAGTTGATAGAAAACTACAAATTTCATATAATATGCCAACTTATAAATGAAATTTTGTAACATAACTGAAAGGATACTCAAGTTATTGCATTTACAGACACAATTACAGACATACCCACAGACAACAGACACAATTGCAAAAATTAGTTTTTCCAGCTCTTGGAGATGTAAAATGTCAAGATTTGTCAAAATCTCAAATTAGATTTTCCGTTTGATTATAATACTTCCTCTTTAGGCCTACTCTAAATACAAGGAAGTAAAAAAATCCCCTTGTGTATAGTCAAAATGTTAAATTGTCAATTGAGAAAAACCAACCCTTGTTAGATATTTATACAGGTTCATAATTATTTCCAATAATATAGGCCACTATTGTTTGGTATTATTTTGTAAAATTTGCAACTAAATTGATAAGATAATAATAAATGGTACTTGTTTGTTGTACATAATTCTAATTTATTTGTCAATATTTGTCAACAGAAGATTAGGTACAAATTACATCATAAGTGGGCTGTATGAAATCTTTTATGTATTCTACTGAAACATTTTTACATTTATATCCCTTTGTACTAAACTAATTTCCATCAATATTTACAAAATAAATACAATTTTTAGAAAAATGTGCAAACAAAATATAACTTGAATAAGATGACTGACAAAGCAGCCATGTCTCCATGGTTTACCATGTAGTTGAATGTATCAAAATGTAGTAGACAAAGCATGTTTATATATCCAACTAAAAAACCCCCACAGCAATTTAAGCATCACTATACAATGGAATAGTGGTTTATGATGCGAGCCATTTAATGCAAATACCATTTTAAGAAAACAGATTTCTAGGCTACAGATTTACATTAATAATCAAATTTGGTTTCAAATTAAAAGAAAACAATATAGTTTTTAATTATGTCCTTTTTTTTTGTAAACAATACTGAAATTTAAAATCCCATGCAACACATTTACTAAACCTAAATAAGATATGTTTTATTTCTGTTTTATGTGTTGATTAGGTAGCACCAGATTTTTGTGTTGGTAATCTGTGCCGTAATGTAACAGAATGTGTGAGTCAATTGCTGAGTAAAAACTATACATGTAACTGTCACGAAGGTTATAAGGGACTCTTCTGTACTGAAAAAATAAGTAAGCCATTATTGTAAGTTTTATAAAATGTAATTCTTTATGTGATGTCAGTTGCTACATTTAATATGATTTTCATTTAGTTGTCTTGTGAATGTGTGTACAATAATAATTTCGGCTAAAATGTTAGTGACTTATGAAAAATAAATACCTGCTAACTAAACGTAGAAATATATATTAGTATTTTAAGCTGAATGTTAATGGAGAAGCTGACACTTCTAAAATGTTTTTTTGAAAATGAAACCCTTACATTGGTCTTATTTAAACATTTTTCACCTTAAAAATATTAGAGGTAAACAAAATTGTATTAATTTTTAGTCAAATAATTGCTTGGATGTACATATAATTTTTATTATCTTGTTTACTAAAGTAATACAAATTTTGGATGGGCAACTACATATAAGCATAGAGTAACAACAAGTAAATCAACTATAATTTCTCAAAATAATATTGATAATATTCTGTTTTTTAATCAATTAAGCAATATGTTCATCCATTTTCCTATTTAGGTTGTTTGAACATTTTTTTAGCCATCTTAATCTATGAGTAGGTCTTATTGCTATGAAACTGTTTAAATTTTCTTTTCATATGATAATTCTGCTTCACTATTATTTGATTTACACATAGTTAATATAACATTGATTGTCTGTCTGATCTTTTTATGGTGGGTAATTTATAGTGCCGTTTTAAATAATGTATATGTAATTACTATTTTTAAGTTAAATACATTTTTGTTTTGATTTATTCACACTGGTGTCAGGACTTTAAAAAAAATGACTTATCTCTATTATAACGTTGTTTAGTAAATGGTGGCTGGAGCAACTGGACAGATTGGAGTGTTTGTCCAGTGACCTGCGATGGAGGGGTTATATCAAGGTACCGCACCTGCAACAACCCAACACCTGATCCTAGTGGTGTGCCATGCAGTGGTAATGCTAATGAAACTAAACCTTGCAATGTGGATCCCTGTGCAGGTAATTTTAAAATTAGTTGGCTATAAATAATTATGACTTGGATAATATTTGTATGAGGCAGAGGTGACCACCTCAGGCAGAGGCATAGTGAACCTTCCAGGCGCATGGGGACAAACTTTCAATTTGGCGCCCCCCTCAGGAGCAAATTTTCGATTTGCAACCTCCCCCCCTCAAACTGTTTATAAGGCAAAAATGCAGCTAAATGACATTTTAATTTGCTTAGGCGCCCCATAAGGTTGGTGCCCGGGGACATATTTACCCCCCCCCCCCTCCCATCGCTACGCCTCTGACCCCAGGCACTGACTCTAAGGAAGTGCCAGAAGAGGTAGAAGACAAGGTTAAAACATCATATTGAGCTGAATTACTAAATCAAACTAATAAAATAATAAAAATAATAACTTAGTCAAAATTAAGAAAATAAACTGCGACATGACTTCATAGACTTTTTAACTTTTCTACATTTATTGTGTAACAGAAAGATAAATAAGTACAGATAAGGGACAGCATTAATAGATAAAAAGTGCCTTATTGCTATTCCAAATTGTGTGGTTGTGTAGGGGGGGGGGGTGAATCACATTTTCATATAATTTGTCTACAGGAATATTTTAATTCTCAGTCGAGAATATTTTAACTCTTAGAAAAGAAACCAAGTGAACTAGTATAAATCTTGAATACTTATAATACATTTCTCAATCCTTTTTACTATGTTGAAAAATAACATGCCTAGTAAATAGAAGTTAGATATTTATAGGTTACAGATTAAACACTGCTTGTTGCTTTAGATATTTTCTGCATTATTTTACAGAGAAATAAATACAATACAGTATGAAGTAGTTACCATATTATTGGTGGGGAAAGGGGTGAGAATTAGAGGGATTGTTTCACCAAATTTTTATGAATCAAGAAATAATATCTATTTTATTGATGTAATAACAATACAGATACAACTTGTTTTACCAATTTTATGTCAATAAATTAGTTTTAAATATTGCCAAAAGTTTAAGAAAGATTTTTGAAGAACTGTGTCATTTTACAATTACATTTTTTTTTGTAAAAAATCTTTAATAGCTTACAAAACTATTAAAGGATAATATTGGTATTGAGTACTTAAAATATAAGGAGCTACCAATTCAACACTTCTCATGTTAGAAATCTTGTTTGGAGTCTGTCTCAAAGGGATAGACAATAGGTGAACAAGAGTCATTACTTCAGTTTTTCTGTGTGGACATCATTTAAAAAGTTAACCTTAAATTCTCAATGTTTTGTTTCACCATGATTAGTCAATGGGGGATTCAGTTTGTGGAGTGAATGGGTGTGTGATGTACAGTGTGGAGAAGGTAATGCCTCTAGATCTCGTAGCTGCAACAATCCTGCTCCATTGTATGGTGGACTCAATTGTTCTGGAGAACTTAATGAAACAAAAAGCTGTGACAACCTAACAGCTTGTCCAAGTAAATAGAACTAATTTAATTTATAATAAGGTGGTGACAAACAAATAGATTTAAAATTCTTAATTTAAAGTACATCAAAGAAATGATAGTCTTACACTTTTTCAAAATTAATATTACTCTAAATTAAAAAAAAACTCTTTGTATTTGTAAATTAAATACTTAGTAATATCTAAACATAATTGAACCTGTTTTTTTAGTATCATAAACTATTTAGATACATTTTATTCATATTGTGATAAGGAAAATTATAATTTAATTCTATACTAGTCAATGGAGGATTTGGACCGTGGTCAGATTGGTCAACTTGCTCTAAGACATGTGGTTCAGGTGTTACGACAAGGTACAGAAATTGTGACTCACCAAAGCCACAATATGGTGGTAAAAATTGCAGTGTGACAGGTTTCACTGAGAGTGCTCAGTGTAATAATAATACATGCCCAGGTAAGCTATCAATGAGTTATTAATTACATGTAGTAAAAATAGAATATTTAATATATTTAATCTTTAGTAGTGAGGCCTTTGTATTAAAGGGTTTCTTCCCGTCACTTTTCTTAATGGGGAAAAAGGGGGGGGGGGGTTCACTTCACTTGAAACTTCTGGGTACTTGGACACTTGTTAAAGTTAAGGACTGGATATAAATACTATATTTTTTCTATAAAATATGTGGGTGATAGTGGTGGAAATGTTCCTAGGGAGTGAGGCACTAGAGAAATGCTTAAAAGAAATCCAGCCTTTATGGTGATTTGTCTTTTTTTTTTTGACTTTAAATGAAGCCCATCACCAACTTCAAAATAGCACAGTATTATTATGTGAGATAAAAGTTACAACAAAAGTTACAAATAAATACTCCTAAACAACTTAGTAGATAGAAATTGAAAATCTTATCCTGTTTTTAACTGTTAGTTTTGTTTTGTTCTTTCACAGTCTGCTTAAAGCTGTACAGGCAGACACACATGCAGGATATTCAATGCAAAACAAATACAACAACAGATATGACGGAGTGTAATATTGTATGTATATCTGGTTACATCACTGACTTATCCATTGTGTACAAGTGTGGCCGGCTTTCTAACTATACATGGTCACATGTCACACCTGAGAACCCCAGAGGTCTCCTGCCAGATTGCACAGGTAATTAAATGGTGATGATTTGATATGTAAGCTTTGATAATCAATTTACCAGAACAGTGAAAATTTAAAAATAGATTGAGTTTGCAATGTTTGTTGTTTGAAAATCAACATGCTCTATAAATAATACTAAAACTATAGACTAAATATTTAAAAGGGAATTTCAATTTCACATAACATGAAAGAAAACTAAAGCATAAAATAAAGCTTGTGTCAAGAAAGAAAAGCTAGGAAGTGTCAAACAAATTCATGCAAATAAAACATTGTGGCTTTTAAATAGTCTCTTTATACTTAAATATTTTTAAATTTGCAAATATGACTATCAAACAGTGATTTAAGGACTGTATATTTACCTAATGATGTGTGTATGAAACAATATGCTATTTTTAGTTTAAATTATTTAAATATATAAAAGCACCTACTCATGTTCTGCAATTTTTCAAGAAATTCACATCTAATATTTAAGCTGCGGTTTCTGTGACTGAACGGAGCATAAGTCAACAGGCTGAAATTACAGCACCTACTAGCTCTGGGACAATCGAGACCCAAGTAGCAGAGAATATCAACAAAACTATCAATTCAAGTTGTACAACTTGTGAATACTCTGTTACATCTAACACATCTAACACTTCCGTATCTAGGAAAAAGAAGAGTGCAACAGGTAAACTGCATACACTTTTACTTAATGCATCTGCAATATAGCAGTAATTCTGCAATATAGGGCAAGTAAAATAGAGTTCACTTGTTTCTGTGATCTCGGCATATGAAGAGATAGTGTGGTCATCCCTATGCCCAGACGCCTTTACTTACCCTAACATGAGTTAGGTACCCATCAGAGTATGGTGGACTCAGGGATGGCCTACTGACTTGAACCCGGATTACGGGTTAGCAGTCCAGCTCTCTACCGCTAGACCACTCCGTCCCTTATACAGTTCTTAGAATTCATGAAATTTTTAAAAATGTGCACAATCAATATGTCTCTGTTAAACAGAAAGATGTAATCCGGCATAAACAGTTAGGAAAAACTCTGAGGCAACGGAACTAGGATTTCTGAATGTTAAGCAAAGATCAAAGTTAAAAAAGATATTATTGTTGGATTTCAGCTTCAACATGCTCCTACCATTTTTTTCCTACTACAGTAGATTGTTATTAACAGTATTAGTGTCCTACCATAGTACACTGTCCATGTACTATCACAATAGAAATGTATGTTTTTATGATGTTGTACATTTACAAAAATTTTTAGCAGTTGTGGGGGGGGGGGGGGAATAATCCAGGGGAGTAGTTGACAGGGGATAATGTCCAGCTTACATTTCATTTATCTTTTCTTAGTTATCGATTCTACAAAATATACCTAGATTAAACTTAATCATGATATGACTTTTTTCTACAGTAAATTTAACTATCAACTACATTATGTATGTCAGATCCCCTTTAATAGATTCAACAACAGCTACAGGTTAGTTGCAACATTAAATTGTGGATAGTTATCTTTGTTCTTGATAGCAATGTTTTGTTAACTGATGGTCACAATTAAAAAAACTTTAGTGGCATACCTTTTCTTGTTTTTGCCGGTGTTTTATAAATTTCATTTTCACAAATATTTGTTATACTATTACCAAACATAAAAAAATTAGGACTTGATGTGTAACTAGCTATTCATATAACAAACATTTTTTAAATGAAATCTTAATAAAAGAGTTAGAAAATTTCTAAATTAAAAGCCAAAATATTTATAATAAGTATTTTGTTTCAAATTCCTTATGGTTAAAACAAATCATTGCTTCCAATATTTTTTGCAATTTTTAAAAAATCTAATTTATAATTAAATATTTTATTATGGACTTAATAGAAATATCATGTATAAGTTTATAGAACAGGCTAATTATTATTTATCTCATGTTTATTGATATTCTCAAATTTGTTTTTCATATGTATATTTGCATTGCATTGCAAATGTACTACCACTATTTACTCTAACAACTGCTTTACATATATTTAAATACTTTTACAATCCAACACAGATGAACAAACAGAGTTGGTAAGACAGAAACTTCTTGAATTTGAGCAAGTTGCCCAGATGATCTACAATAACTCCGCTGACATCTTCACTGTCACAGTAAATGGCATTAAATATAAAGGAAATGTAAGCAGTACAGTTTCTGTGTCGGAGAAATGCCCAGTGGGCACTACCTTGCTCCGTGCTGTGTGTGGTTAGTGATTTTACAACCTTTGATAAATAACTTACATGTTAAAGTTCTTTTTATCTGGACCGAAAGTAAGATGCCTTTATATATATATATATATATATATATATATATATATATATATATATATATATATATATATATATATATATATATATATATATATATATATATATATATATATACATACAAATATACTTTCCATATTTTTATTGGATCCTAATGTTATATTCCTCATTATCAGCTAACTGTTTGCTTTGATTGTATAATGATTTGTACTATGAGCAACAAGACTGCCATGTTACATACAATAAACAATTGAATAGTGAATGTTTGATGCAACAAAGCTTAGAGTAATTGCAATTGTTGTTTTCTCACAGCATACTGTGTCCCAGGAACGTACTGGAAAAATGAAATATGTCTGTTGTGTCCTGTTGGGACATACCAGGAGCAGGCTGGGATGACCTACTGTGACCCTTGCCCTCAGGGTAGAACTGGTTATTTTTTTTATTAAATATTGCTAATTAGAAATAATCAATCAAAACGATCTGCGGTAACTGTAGCAGAGATATCAATTTTAAAAAATTGGCATGATGATAAACAGCAGTGCCCGCTCTGGAGAAAAATAATATCTCTACATCTGGGCACAATCCTTGTCCCATGTGGCACAAAAACTATATATATATATATATATATATATACATATATATATATATATATATATATATATATATATATATATATATATATATATATATATATATATATATATATATATATATATATATATATACATATATATATATATATACATATATATATATATATACATATATATATATATATATACATATATACATATATATATATATATATATATATATATATATATATACATATATATATATATATATATATATATATATATATATATATATAAATATATATATATATATATATATATAAATATATATATATATATAATATGTATATATATATATACATATATACATATATACATATATACATATATATATATATATATATATATATATATATATATATATATATATATATATATAGTAATGTAAATATGTTGTGAATATTTTAAAGCTTTAAGTTAGTTTTAAGAGAGTATGAAGTGTAGTATAATGACTGTGGCAAGTTGATACTTTAATAATCTTCGTCCATTTTGAAATTTGTATATGGTCAGGGACATCAACTGCTGGTCTGGGATCCCAGTCTATCACTCACTGCATAGAGGACCCATCCATCTACTATGATTGTTCCTTAGGCTACTGGTCTGATGATGACAATGGACCTTGCAATCAGAAACAGGATTCTCAAAATGCTGCTCCTGAGAACTTGGGTCAGTAGTTTGGTTCAAATTGTAATCTTTGGGGTATGTTACTTCCTGAATAAAATTAGGTAGATCAAACGTTTTGAAAATTATTTAATCAAAAACAAACATTTATCATACACATTTTGTTTTTATACTTTTATTGATAATTAATGCTATTTTGTTTAAACATTCATAGGAGAACAGAAACACCTATTTCTGTGAATAACATTATATTTTTGTGTATCTTTAGGTTTAATTATTGGTGCAACACTTGGTGCAGTAGCACTAATTGCAGTACTGTTCCTGGCTTTTAAATTCCGTAAAGCAATTTGGAGGTAGGCTTATAAAACATTTTTTAAACTAATAATATAAATTAAAAAATGCTTATATTTGGACTAAGTAGGTAGCTGCATAGGCATCACTAAGCAGGGGGTGCGTACCGCACTGGGTGACACCGTATGGGGGGGGGGGGGGGTGACATCAAGACAAAAGTTTGCAAAATATGTAGAGGAAACATAATTTTTGACAGTTCAATGAATGATTAATCAGTGTTAAAAAGTATGTGACACCACATCAAATAATTTACTTAAAAAAACATACCTTTTTTCCACTTGAAATATAGTTAGATTCAAATAATGTGTGCACAAATTTACACAAAATGTATATATATATATATATATATATATATGTATATATATATATATGTGTATATATGTGTATATATATATATATATATATATATATATATATATATATATATATATATATATATATATATATATATATATCCTATAGTTTTTTCCTTTTGTTCAAGGGTGGGGGGGGGTGACACAATCAGGTGCCACACCGGGTGACACCCCCACCTAGCGACGCCACGGGGTAGTAGTTGAGAATAAGTTCAAATGATTGTGCATAATTGCTAGAAAACCATACTAATATAAATATAGTATTTCAGCACATTCATTTTTCTTATTGGAAAGATTTTAAGGCTTTTTTTTTAAAACAAATATTTTCAGCCGATTTCAAACCCAGGTCATTCCCAGCAAGCCTCCGCCATACTCATATCTAGACCCACACTCCAAAGATGCCTACTTTCACAAAAGATCATCAGTGGAAATAATTCTTGATGAGCTTCCAAAGCCTTCAATATAACAAGGCAAAATTGTAACTGACATCTGAGAATCATCAGAAATTCTTTTCACAAAAAGTCATAGAATTCATCTTAAATTAAATTATTGCATCTGGGCTCTTAACAATATGATTACTACATTTTTAAAATATAGAGAAATTTAAAGAAATTTTATTGTTTTGAAACTCGGGAACATATTTTCTGTCAGTCTTTTAGATTAAACATAAAATACTGTGTTTAAAATTATAAAAATACTTTGTATGAATAATTAAAAAATTATATGTGTGATTGTGTTTAATTGTGTGCATTCATTAACCTAATGAATTTATCTTAATATTAGCAAAGTTAGGTGTATAGTATATTTCAAATAAATTTATTTCATTCTGTTTAACATTGCTAAAATCTTGCAAACAAAATTTTACCCACATTTAGCAAACTCAATTGTTTAAAAATTTTTGGTGATACGGCATATTTTACAAGAAGTTTGATATAATTAGATATATATTTACTTTTTAAAAAGGATTGGAAAACTTTATGTCCTGATAACATTTACACATTATTATATTCATTTATTTTTCAAACTTTCTGTTGTGTGAATTTTTTAATACAAACATTATTATTCTGTACTGTATATATATATATATATATATATATATATATATATATATATGTATATATATATATATATATATATATATATATATATATATATATTCTAGCTGCATACCCGTGCTTCGCCACGGTAAATCTTTTTTATATGTACCAACTTGGAAACAGAACAAAACTAAACATAACACAAACACAACACAACACAAACACAAAAGAAAATACAAACACAAAAAAAACAACATAAACAATAAAGAAAACACAAAACACACAACAAACACAACACAATGCAAACACAAACGAAAACAAAAAAAGCAACAAACACAATAGAAAAAACAAACGCAACACAAAAACAAAAGAAAACACAAATACAACACAAACACAAAAGAAAACACAAATACAATGCAAAAATAAACGAAAACACAAACACAACTCACAAACACAACAGAAAAAACTAATGCAAAAAAAAACAACACAAATGAAAATAAACACAATGCAAACACAGATGCAAACGCAAAAAAAAACAACGAAAAAAACAAACACAACACTCATAACATAAACACAACTTAAATGCAAACATAATTGCATAGTGCTCACAGTCTAGCTCTCATCTTGTCCGCAAACTGAAAGATAGAATAATAATTAGTAAACAGTACGTTGGGTATATAAAATAAATAAAAGACAGTATTTAAAATATCCGTGTTTAACCTACCATATTGCACTTTATCAATTCATGCAATTTTTTTCAGTACTTTAAATTTTCAAAAATTACAATAGAGTGTGTATCATATAATAGTGCGGAATAGTTGATTAAAATTTTTAATTAAGCTTTTATTAATCCAAGCTAATTATGATATTCCAACAATAATGCCTCTTACATGTCTGCAGAATTTGCATTCATATTTTGCTAATTATATTATTCCAACAATAATTCCCTCTTGGAGATTTTGCATTCACATTTTTTAATTAGCGTGAGTTGAATTTATTTTTAAATTACATCGCTTGGCAAGTAAAAAGCACGACATGTGATGTGTTTACTTTTAATTTATGGTTCCAAAACTATAGCGATAACGGAATGACGGTGTTACTGACACACTACCTAGCCGCTAATATTATAGATTTTTATATATATATATATATATATATATATATATATATATATTTATTTATTTATATAATTATAATATAGTAAAAAGCTGTTTACAATGCTAAAAAGGGTAACTAGATAACCCTACAAGTAAAAAAAAATTGAAAGGTCAATTTTCTTATAGAAATATAGTATCAGTAGCCTACTGAATTGCAGATTTATTTGGACCTATAAACATTAAACCTATAAACACCATATAGAGACTCACACTTTTAATTATAGTTTTTAATAAACTGAATTGTGGTTGGCTTGCAATATAATATCAAAACAGAATATAAACCAAAGTGGTGATAACTATTTTGTATCTATCTTCTATATATCTTAAGCAGTTAAAATTAAAAAAAAAAAATGTAACATTTTTTTTGTCTGAAAACAACTTTCTGTTATCTATTTATACGTTTACTTATACTTTTTTGATGCAGCCCTGTCTAATAATGTTGAACTTCAAAATATAATTTTAGAAACCTATTGCAAAAGCATGTGCTGTGCCTAAGTGGGCCTTTTTAAATAATTACTTTAAAACACACTATAACTAATTATTGTATGGCTTTATGATTAATAAGGATCCAAATAATTTTTCATTAGATACAAAATAAAGTTTTTAAAAATATGTGCTGCATTTATTACTTGTTAGTTCTCATCAAACATCTAAAAGACTAACCAAGTCTTTATATGATGAATATATAGGCCCATATACATATACATCAATATATAAATATATAAATATATATATATATATATATATATATATATATATATATATATATATATATATATATATAAGTGTGTGTGTGTGCCTCTATATATGTATATACACGTGGGGAGGCGTCTAAACAGCATCAACGTCGATGGTAAAACAGTTCTCCCACATAATTCTTCTAGACAGACTGGTTGTAGATCAATCCTTATGTGCAATCGATGCACGTTATTACCTCTGCATGGCGTCTGATCCCAACCTAAGAACATAAGCCCTGTTTGTCCCCAGTCTCCCAACTCAAACACATCTCTATGTTTGATCACCCATACAGTGAATTTTCACGGTGTTAATACTTTCAAAGATTTACAGTTCAGTTAAGCTTAACTTGATTCAACTTAACTCTGCTCAGTTCAACTCTATTCAGTTTGTCTCATAAACATTTGCAATTAAAGCAAAACGTTTCAACAAACATCTAGTTTTTAGCGCTTTTAATAATTCACATTCACATGTAGTCAAACAAATAGTATCATATTACAAATAATCACACGATAAGCGACATGTAAATTAAATTATTGAATAAATCACTTGTTTGCGAGGCGCTTGATCGGCAAGTAGAGCTTATATTTGCTTACTTCAGTAGTTTTGAGTTCGATCTTTGGGCAGTAACCCATCTAAGAGAGAAAACTAGAAAATCAAACAACTGTTACTGAACGAATAATTGCATTATATTCATAAACGATTCTTCGTTAGAATTTTTTGGATTAACGGTTATAAAAATTACTTAACAGTATCGTTTCTGAATGTGATTGTTTATTACACATAATTTACATACTAGTAATTATTTGGTTATTTGGTGCTAAGATGTTAAAAACTACTGCTTTAAATTTTATGGGAACAGGGCATTACCCCCCCCCCCCCCCCCCCCCGTCAATTACCCCGGACATTAGTGGGAGTTAGTCAGGATTCCGAGCTTGGGGGAGAGGGGGTGGAGGAAATTGCTCCGTGGGGTAATGTCGAGGTAATTGACGGGTGGGGGGGGGGGGGGTTGAAAATGTAATTTTATACAGAAAAATATATTTAAATAACAGATCTGCATTAACGAATTGCCTGAGTCTCTTTTCACTGTTTTCTAAAAATACATTCCTGGAATTTAATTGGACCAACAGCACCCATCACGACACAACAAACACAACATACATCGATTACTTTTATTAGAAAACAACATCCACATCTTCAATAACATAAGCCGAAGCAACACTTTATGTTAATCTTTATGAGACACGATCTCCAATCTCTAAATATTATACAGCTGATCTCATCTATGCAACACGATGTATCGTAAATGACATAAATGTTTTAAAAATCAGATGATATGTTAAGTTTTAAGTACACTTTTTTAGAAGGGTTTAGTAATATAAATCACATATAATAATAGTTTCGCTATTCTGTCTGTCTGTCTTTCTGCTATAACCAAACTACTAACCACGTACTATTACCAGACCACTGACCTTATGCTATAGCCAGACCACTGACCACATAACCAGACCACTGACCACATAACCAGACCACTGACCACATACCATAACCAGACCACTGACCACAAGTAAACAAAGTCAGCTATCGAAGTCAGCCAATTAAATCGACAAAGTCTACAACGTACCAAGTATGGCCATCACTCTATTTTTTGAGTTGGAAAGTTCAACGCTCTAAATATATTTTGAACAGTAGATCTACTATTTGATTTGGCCTAAGGCAAAACTTGTACCAAATTCCCTTGATCCAATGGTGCGATAAACTTGCCAATGCCTATTTTAGTTTCCAAAAATAAAGCAATCTTTGAAAGTACAAATGTGCAGAGAATTTTATTGTTAAAACATGTCCACGGATTACAGAAATACTAAAGAATTTTTTAAACTGAATACTATTAAAGCGAAAGTATAATCTTATATTGGTAATTCCACGGCAATCGGTTATAGAAATATTCTTATTTAAAAAAAAAGTTGTTTAGTACTTAATAAACCGGGAGTGATCTCCCTTAAACTTTCTCGAATATTCTTATATAACACTACGGGGATGGCAACTCGGGGTATAGACATGATTTTAAATTCATTTTTAATTACTTAAACTTTTAAAAATAGAATAGAATCTCATAGACAGGGGCGGAACTACAGTGCCGCCAGACCCCCGCAATGCGGGGGGGGGGGGGGCCAGGCCGATTGGGGGCCCAAAAATCCTGGCTAAATTATAATTTATTTTTTTGAAATTTAAATAAAAAAAATTAGGTGGATGTCGAGTTATCTTTCTTCTACAGTTACAAACAAACACGATAGTCGGCAAACGTCTTTGAGAAAAATGCACAGACTATAGCTCGAGAGACCGCCAGACATGTAGACAACTTCAAAGACGCAGCCTACCGTTCTTTTTTAGTGGCGTCGATTAGGAGAACAAAAAAGCTTTGAAAATCGGGCTGGGGAAATGTTGCGGCGACTATCCTGGTCTTCTAGACCACCGGAAAAAGTCGGCGCTATTGATGTAGATGTTCATCGGCGCTTTCTTGTCCCCTTCCCTTGAACCTTCCCAACTCTCTACCCTCCCCCCCCCATCCCCCTAACCTCTACCCCTCACCACACCCTTACTCTTACAATAAGATGTAATGCATAGATTAACGAACCGTGTATGAACTACTGAACTGTAAACTGACCACTTCTGCACATTTTGTTAAAGACACTAGTCAGTAGTTGTTCATTTACCTGATGAAGTATTTCGTTGACGAATCTAATTCACACAACAAGGAAGGTAAGACTCGTCTTTATATTATTAATCGTTTTATAATTAGTACACGTATTAATACAGGGGCGGAACTACAGTGCGGCCAGACCCCGCAATGCGGGTGGGGGGCAGGGGGGGGGGGGCAGGCCGTTTAGGGGCCCACTGCTGACCATAATTAGTATTTTTTAAAATTTTGAATTTAATTTTCGTGCATTTTTGCCTTGATATTTAGTTTGTAAAAGAAAAAACTGTAGCTGCGGTACGATTATCTTTATTTTACAGTCACTATACCACGCTCTTCAGCAAAAAAATAAAATCCATTACACAAAATACAGTGTAAAATATAGGCAACGCTTCAAATTTGAATGACACATTTGACTCGTTGCCCCCCTTTGATAGCTAAATATAGGACACGTAACAGTTTGACCGATCCTCCAAAGTGTACTGTGGCGGAAGGGGCAGGGGATGGGGATCAAATTTCTTTTTATTTATAGTTGTATTTTTTAACCATCGTCAAGGCCGAGTTCTATTTCCCCACAATCAAACACACGCTGTGGCCGGCAAAATTCTTTTTAAAAAGACAACAAAGACCATAGCACAAGAAGCCGCTACATATGAAGTGGCTTTCATGATGCGCGGTTCTTCTTTGCGGCATAAGTTAGGGACCCGCCGAAATCCATTGTACATTTTTCAATGTTAATATGTGTTTGTGATAGTGGTTGAATTTGTATTCTGTACTATCTTGTATCCTACAAAAAATAAAAAAGAATATAATACTAGAAACTTCGTTTTTATATTCGTTTACTTGTTTTTTACTTTTACAAGAAATATCATAGTAAACTTTTAAGGCCTATACTTGGAATTATCTCCCCTGAGTAAGTTTTACAATGGGCGGTGGTACATAGGCGCTTTGTTGTCTCTTTTAAGATTTTTCCCGAGCCGACCCCAGTGTTTCTTCCAGACTTTTTTCTCCGGGGAGGCACTTGAAATCTTCGGGGGGGGGGGGGGGCGGTAAACTTTCTTCGGGGGGGGGGGGGGCGGACACTGTTAAAAGTATATATTTTCTATATAAATTATATAAATTTCATTTCGTTCGGGGGGGGGGGGGGGGCGGTAAAAGAAGAAACTCTGGCCGACCCCCATCTCATCCCTCTTTTTTAGCCTCGCAAGTATCGAGTAGACCAATGTATCGTTTATGAACTACTTCCTAACCGTACGATTCACCACTTTAGCACATTTTGTCTGACATTAGACAGCACTAGTCAATAGATATTGATTTGTTTGCATAGTATTAGTATTAGGCACATCTAATTCACAAAACAGGGAAGGTAAGATTATTTTTTATATAATTATTTAGATATTAATTAGAACGTTTAAAATTAATTGAACATTATTATATAATTAATAGTCAATTGCTATTTATAAATGACGTTATTGAGGTGGGGGTGTGTGAGGGTCTGGCTTTTTGTTAGTCGTTAAAAAATGTGACGTCATTTGTGGATTCCCCCCCCCCCCCCCTAAATCAGAAGGTTATCCGACGCGTGAGCTGGCCACATACAGTTGTGCATGTGAAAAACATTTTTCTGTCTATTTTGCATTACTGCATATTTACCCAATCGCCATGAAAACTTTGGAAGCTGTTGAGGACAGCCCAGGGGCGGAACTACAGTGCCGCCAGATCCCGCAATGCGGGGGGGGGGGGGGGGCACGCCGTTTAGGGGGCCCACAGCCGCCCATAAAAAAATTTATAGTTAAAATTAATTTTCTTGCATTTTTGACCTGATGGTTGTTTGAAAAAGAATACCGTAGCTGTGGTTGGAGTATCTTTATTCTATAGACACCATCCCACGCTCTTGTATATTCTTTTTCCTACAAACACACGCTGTTGTCGGCAAAATTCTTTTGAAAAAACATCAATTGCGCGAGAGACCGCTAGATATTAAGACGGCATTTTGAGACCATCCCAAATTTGGTACTGATGGATAAAATCACATCGGTGCTTTGTTGTCCCTTTTAAGTTCCTTTCTCAGACCTCCCCTCCCGCTCTTAGCCTTACAAGAAGCGAATAGATAGCGCCTCAACAACTAAGCTGGCTCATATCGGTGGTAGTGTAGACAAACTAGCGCTCCAACAACAACGCTGGCTCGAATCGGTGGTAGTTTTGATAAATTAGCGCTCCAACAACTAATATCCAAGAAATAAAGTGCCTACATTGTTTACGTTTAATAACCACTGTTCTAGAAAACAAGGCAAACGTCTCAAATAAATACACGAATGATAGCGTGTTATATATATATATATATATATATATATATATATATATATATATATATATATATATATATATTTATATATATATATATATATATATATATATATATATATATATATATATATATATATATATATATATATATATATATATATATATATGTTATATATATATATATATATATATATATATATATATATATATATATATATATATATATATATATATATATATATATATATAAATTAGTTTCGTCACTGGCAACTTGATAGTGGTTTTGTAAGTAACAAACAGAATACAGATCTAATACAGTAGTTATGTTATATAGTAGCTAAGACATGCTGTTGCGTAAAATTTAAAAAAAAATGAACACAGCTGTAGTGTGAAAGATAGGCAAACGTTCAAACCACTTCCATAAATTATTTCCCTTTTTCAAATAGTCAAATAGGGGTGCTCAAAAACTCGTTATAATAATCAAATTAAAAAGCAGTTACTTATCTTAATTATTATTTTAAAAAAAAATAAGTACTAAAGAATGATATAGTATAAAAGTGAAACGTAGTTAAAGTTAATAATATAAATACAAAAAAAAAAACAAAAATAAACATAACACGAGACACCATTACTTATACAAAGCTTCATACACTTTTGACCAACTTAATGATAAGAAGTATTTAACATAAATGAAACAGGGATTTTTTCAAAACAGACCAATGCACATTGCACTCATACACATGACATGCTGTTGTGATTAGATTTAATTGAATTAATATTAATTGAATTTTTTTTTTCAAAACCCGATCAGGCTAGAGTATCCTATATTCGTATAGTGTTTGAGTGTATATATATATATATATATATATATATATATATATATATATATATATATATATATATATATATATATATACATATATAGGGGGGCCCAAAATTTTTTTTTGCGGGGTGGCCCATTTTTTCTAGTTCCGCCACTGATAGAAAAAAGAATTGCGCGCCAAGTGAAAGCCAAACAATATGACTGTGTATAATAGTGCGGAATATTATTAGTACTTTATAAATTCACATGCGTTTTTTAAGAAATCGGAAATAGCGTAAATCGCTTCTTTCGGTCAACGAATATTACTCAAAATTTAACAGAAGACAGTGAATTACATCTTTTACTTACATGTGAAATGTCATTTATCTATCTGAAATTTACTCACGTTAGAGGCTTTTGAAAAATTGAAAGTAGAATAAATTCCACCTCCGGTTATCGGAAATCGCTGAAAAGTTGATACCGAACTACAAATTTAATACAACGGTACCTGCTGTAACGGTACTCAAGTTATCGTGTTCACAGACACACATACATATAAACATACATTCATACACACATACATACACAGACATAAGGACAAAATTGCAAAACTATGTTATTCCGACTCAGTGACATGTAAAACGTCGATATTTGTAGAAATCTCGATTTTTTTTTGTACGATTAAAATACTTCCTATATACTTTGTATACGAGAAAATGAACGCTTTCAATATGTGTATAATAGCACAGAAAATTAGCACTTTATAAGGAAATTGATTAGATTTTAAAAAGTTTAGTAAACTTCTAATTTAGTCAGATTTTAAGTAATAGTTCATTTTCATTAAGTCTTTACCTACATGAAAAGTTTGAAATAAATCGGTACAGTAGAAGTGATATGTTGTAAGAAATTAATCGCAAATATAGTAAATACGCCTCACGGCAGGGCGTAGCGATAAGTGGGGGAGGGGGCTGTGTGTGTGTGTGGGGGGGGGGGGGTGGACCGCATTTAGGGGGCTGACACCAAGGCAAAAAGTAGCAAAATATATATTGAGAAAAATGATAATTCCACTTAATTTAGTGATTAATTAGAGCGTTAAATAGTCTTTTAAGAGCAAATTTGACAAATCCCGACAAGGGTGGGCGTAAACCTGCTAATGATAGAGAAAACATGCTACATCAAGCTGTATTTATATCTGTATTTATAAATCGTATATATCTGAGTACAGTTTAAAGCGATAGCCGTGGGGGTGTGGGTGGGGGTGGGGGTGGGCGTGAGTGGGGGGGGGGGGGGGAGTTACAATAACTCAACGTTGCAAAATATGCATGAGGTAAACGGTTTGGTTGAGAATCGTAATAACTTATGTGTTAATCCATGGGGGGGGGGGGGGTGGTAAAACAATGAAATACTTAAAAAATATGTGAATACATATAAACATGCGTATTTTACCTGCATACTTTCTTATATGTAAGGTCGTTATCTTTGTCCAGATAAAGTATTTTCTTATATAAGCAATAGTTTGTAAAAAAGTAAATAAAGACTACGTCATTTGGTATATGTACAGGGGAGATACGTTTTAAAGTAATAGTTGTTAAATACATTTTTTTACTATTTAAAAAAAAAAAATGACAAAGTTTAGCATTCACTTAAATACATATTTCGTTATAAATTATGTTATTTATAGTACTGAAATTGTATAAATTAATTGCTAAAGTGAATTGAATATAATATTTGGTTTATACTTTTAAGGAAGCCTTTGCAGCTCTAATAACCTTGCGAATAATAAGTTTGCGACTACACCATTACCAGCATGTCATACAATTACTCAGACTGTTTAAACTTAAGCCCTAAGCACTCCACATAACAGCCAATCACCAATTAATCATTCTAATTCTCAAAAGTGTTTTTTGAAAACCTAAGCGAAGCTAGGCAGTACGACTAGTATATATATATATATATATATATATATATATATATATATATATATATATATATATATATATATATATATATATAACTTTACAGGGGAGGGGGGTGAAACCATTAAGTACCGCACTGGGTGACACCAGACCTTGCTACGTCACTGCCTCACGGTCTTAGGAAATCCCTCAAAATATGACAAATTTATTATACAGGATTCTATATCTATGTATAAAATTTCGTTCACCTTATTGAATCGGTACTTACGTTATCAGTATTTTAGAAACCGGAACTTTAGTAAAATAATCCTTCCGGTTATCGGAGATCACTTAGAATTTTAAAATAATCTAAGTATAAGATCAACACTTATATATAAAATTTCTTCTGCCTAACTGAAAGAGTACCCAAGTTAAAGTGTTCACACAGAAATAGGGTAAAATATCACATCCGGTTTCCGGAAATCGTTCAGAAATTGTTTTGCGAGAATACTGACAAGATGACCACCATAGTATGTTAAGTTTCAGCTGTTGATGACAGTGGTCATGTGTCGTTATCATTGAGTGCTTAAACAACAAACACTCAGGGTCTGAATAGGCCAAGGGAAAGATGAACAAGGGTATATCAGTTAAGGGATTGTCAAAGGTGGTGGGGGTTAGATACACGTGGGTAGTTGTCTAGTATGTAACGCTACCGGATGCGCATCTGACAGGTAGGCATGAGCTGACCCACAATCGTTGACTGTGTGGCGTCAGATAAAAACTGTAAAATAATGTTTTTTAATGTTTATGTTTTAATACTTTAAACCATTTAAAATTCTTTTTCAATAATGGCTGATGGAAAAAGAAAATCGAAAACTACTTTATGAACTAACTGCTTTAAAGAGAAAAGTAAAACTGAAAATGATAAACATGGTACTATTAATTCTCAATGAACATTCTCAAGAAATTTCCATAAATTCAACTTCTTCACCTCTTTCTTACGCAGCTAATTTAGGCAATTTTTTTTATAAAAAGAGTTCTAATAGATAATAAAAATTTGTATTTATTAGAAACTATTTACTATCTACTAGGCGTCCAAGTGAACTTTTAAAATTTCCAGCAAGCGGACAAAGAAATTTAAAGTTTCAGTATTCATTGTTTCTTAATATGTGGAACTGATTGGCTTACTTCAAACTACTTGAGGGCGCGTATTTCAAAACTTATGTTTTGTTTAATTTGAGTTATGGTAGTCTAGGCAGTCTTTTAAAACTTTTAAAAATTCCTTTTTTTTTTTAACTAGAGAAAAGGCAACATACAAAGTATAACGAGGAGCACCAGCAATGTAAGAATCGTAAAGTAGAAATTTTACTTTCCCATAATCGTAAATCACCCTATTAACATTGTCTTGAATTCAACCTTAAGTCAAATGATTCTAAAAAATGTCGTTTCAGATTAGCGCCTACAATCGAAACTATAATTTTTTTTACAGCCGATTAAGTTTTGCGATTAGGGGACACAGGGAAGGCTCTTTTTATTGAGATGGGTCAAAATGTACTTGCTAAATATTACTTGCGAGGATAGACTAAATGGCTGTGCATTATTAAATCTTCACAGAGACATTGTATTTCCATAGTCCAGAAAGACTTGAACTGCGTTTGTAGCGGAGTAATTTTGAAGGTACTTTTATCTGTGTATTGTGTTATAGTACTTATTTTGCGTTTTCTGAATTAGTTATAAATAATTATTGAATACTTTACATTGGCTGCATGTTAAAAAATAATGTATATTAAAATACCGGGTTTCCTAGTTAGCCGCAAACTCGTATCTGTTTATATTTTCACTAGCCGCTAATACAATATCACACACACACACACGCACGCGCACACATGCACGTAAATGAACCCCGCCCCTCTATGAGATGATCCTATGCAAATAGTATTAGCATAATTAACGTAACTTTTTAAAAAATGTAAATGATTTGGTGAATATAATTTGGATAATTATAAGAGTAAAACATGTTTATAAGCATTCAAGGTTCGGTATAACGCACAGTTTGAGAAGCTTCGATTAGTGCAAGCACCAACATACATTAAAAAGATAAAGTCTTGGTAAGTTTAACTTTTTACACGGATAAACTTTTTTTGTCATCTGAAAAAAATTGCTGGCCCCATTTAGGTTTAAATGATTTGAAAAGTGGCTAATTAATAAGAAATGTTTAGTGTTTTTAATTGTAGTTAATTCATTTTTAAAAACAAATATTCTTTTCTCCCTAAGAACAAAGTTTTATTAAGGCCCAAACTCGTCAATTTATTTCAGATTATCTGCTGCCAAATCAAGCACTTAATTTTAAAACACGTAGACATAAATAGTTCAAAACAATATATTATTTTAGACTATGATTTCAACATCAATTTCTGTATTTTATTTAATTAAATATAATAATTTTACGCAAGAGATTGTGCTGATTATATCATCGAAATTTTGTAGCAGCTGTAAAAAAAAAAACCTGAGTTTTACAGAAATGGCTTTTAAGATGCTGTTGGTGGCAGTTTTGCTTGCTCGTATGATTGGTTTAGCTACAGGTAAGTGCTTTTATTAGTTTTATTTCAAACTTTGGGTTAGGGTTAAGGTAAGCTTTAAGTGAAGGCCTGTTTAAATGATGATAGCTTAGCTCAGTTTTGGAAAAAAAGGTGGGTGGACACAGCGATGATAAAAATATCCCTTCATTTGCTGAAGTCTCTGGAACAGGTGAGCTCTATTTCACCTGCCCCATGGACCTCCACTTTTTGAAAGAGTACTTTTAGTTATAGGGTTAGCGTAGACATTAGCAAGTTCTACTGTTAGATACCTAACACCCTCTTTATTTTATTATTGTGACATCGTCCTTCAATGTCACAACACTACACACGCTGAGGTGCTTCTCATTCTGACATTTAACCATACGTCAAATATTCTATTCACAGCCCAGTGTGGCGTATTTGCCCCTTTTTCATTTACAGCGGCACCAGCATCAATTACTTCTCCCCAGGTAGGGATCAGCACCATCATTCGTTTGTTATTTAAGCTTACGTCAACTTACGTACTCTACTGTAATGTAACACATTCATAGCTTCTGCGTAAAATATATTGACGATTTTATATTCAGGTTAGGCCGGGTGCCAAATATAAAATATTACATTTTAATTATATTTTCAACATTTAACCTCCACACTAAATGATTAACATTTCTTAATGATTAACACCCAATGTTATTGTAAAAATTATTAATCTCTAATCTTTTATTCATTGTGTTTCAATTTAATAGATAAAAATAACCAAGTCCCTTGTTTAAAAAAGATCTGTCGACTGCACTATCTCACGCAAACCACTCACAATGTCCACCTTCCCATATTATACTTTCTTACCTCCCTTGCTTTACACACCTTACTTGCTTTATATAGTCATGTACGGTATCTATTGAGTTCTTCGTCTAGCGGTATATAACACACAATACAACGTTTACAGCAGACTAGATAACACTAAATAATACTAAGAAATTATATATATAATATATATATATATATATATATATATATATATATATATACATACAAGAACAATACAATAATAAAAGGATAAATAATAAAAATGTCTACAACACAAATAACGATACACGATACTTAACACCACATCCACAGCCACACTGCAAACTACTGCTACACACACTAGCACACGCTCTGTCACCCGTCAACTAACACCCCTCACGTGAGCACCTCTTGCTCAATGTAACCACACTCAACCAAGGGATACAACTGCACACAAAAAGGGGGTAACCGTCGTTCAAGCACACAACACACACACAATCAGGGGACATTACATGGAAGAGACGTAACAGTATTTCCTCAACTATAATTCTAGTTACAATTTCAGTGCAATTTAGAATAATAGAATGTTGGAGTAATATTAATTTATAGAAAAACAAACAAAGAATCATGCATTGAAAGTAATTTCCAATCTATATATATAATTCTCTTCTGGGAGACGTTAGACAACAAGCTGCAAGCGCCTCCTTACAGTCCCCTCTCTTTCTCTCTATCACTATCACTACCACCCCCACCCCACCCCCACATGGTCTGGTGAGTTGTGGTCACGCTAAATTAAATGTTTACAAATCGTAGAGCCGGGTTTAGTGACGGCTATTAGGGGCAGATAATTTAGTTTGAAACGATTTTAAACTTACAGGAGGTAACTAAGAGGAGGCTGCTTTCAGGTGGGGGGGGGGGGGGGGTGTAGGGTCGGGGTTAGGGGAAAGGGGGGGGGTTTAGTGTTTTAAAGCAAATATTTTCAGTGGCAGCATTGGTACTGTCGAATTCACAAATTATGAATTACTGAAAAGTAGAAATTAATAAAACAACTAAATAGCGGCGTATCATACGCCGCGGGTCGGCTCGTTTATTATATTATGCTTAAGGGGGTCATCCATAAATGACGTCACGCTTTTTTTGGGAGATTTTTTACCTCTCCCTCCCCTCCGTAACACATCGTCACAAAAGCCAGCGCCCCCCCCCCCCATAAAATTACGCCACACCTAAGCCTACAACCCCACCCCCTAAAGGTTGCAGTTGAATTGTTCTTATAATAAGCTATTTTTCCAAAATCTTGTATAGAGTATTTTAATAAATTCCTATTACAATTTATGAAAACTAATTTTTAAACGTGAAATAACGGCTAAAATTCGTTTTCTAACATAGCCAGAGTTTCTTCCAGGCATCTTTTCGAATGAAATGAAATTTATATAATTTATATAGAAAATATATACTTTTAACAGTGTCCGCCCCCCCGAAGAAAGTTTACCGCCCCCCGAAGATTTCAAGTGCCCCCCCCCCCCGGAGAAAAAAGTCTGGAAGAAACAGTGAACCATCTGAACCCCCCTCCCCCATCACACACCGTCACAAAAACCCCCCTCCACCTATGAGTCTGACATCAATAATGGACGACCCCTTAACAACCACACCCAACCCCAACCAAACACACACCACCCCTCACTCATATCCCCTACCCTAACACCACGAGCCCTTCCGTGGGCTAAAACTTTCAAAACGTCGAATATTGTGGACTCATGTTTGCAGTTTTTACGCTCAAAATTAAATCTAGTACGATGCAATATGGAAAATAGGAAATTTTATTATAGTTTTATTATTTACTTATTAACCACATTCCATATCAAAATATATAAAAGTATAATACAACATCGCCGGTATAGCCCCAAAGATTGTTTATAGTCTTTAATAAATCAATGAAAAATTATTTAATTTTATATTGTTAAGCTAACGATCGGGAAAATAAAAAAAAAGTGTTCCGAAATGGCTGTACAAAATAAATCTATATGGTTTTCATTTTACGAGGTTGTACGTTATTATAGTTTCCATATTGCGTAATTAATGTTACAAAATCAAGTTTATTTATTTAGATTGCTTAAGTTGATTTCGATTTCTATGAATATAACAGAAATCTATTTTTTTTTTAAATTGATTGGTAAAATGTTAAATTAGTCTTTGCTATACACTTACAAAAGTAATACTTTCAAATCAAATAGTTGACATTAAGGGTCGATAATCAAATTATTTGGGCGCAGAAAAAAGAAAGAAATTAATTTAGTACTCTACAGTATTGCACAGTTAGAAAGATATCGAACAGTGCAAAAAACACAAAAACTGACTTACCGCTTAACTTTACGATAGATTCTAGATCTACTAGGTTTCGGTCAGCACATAGATTTTATCATCTGTACCTATATCAAAGTGTTACTGCCATTTTCTAGCCGTCATCTTAAGCTCAATGAGGGTGGAACAAATTGCTCGCCGGTTCGAAATACCCATATATACCATATATTAATATATATATATATATATATATATATATATATATATATATATATATATATATATATATATCTCAAGCTATAATTTATTTTGTTTCCTCAAGGATTGCTTCAACTATTGCTTGGCACTTAACAACTGCGTGTACTTCAGCACAGGTATCGGCGGCGGCCCTTGCTCGGTAGCTTTAGTGAGCTCCTTCAGTACTCCGCTGGGTTCTTACAACCAAGGCTTCGTGTTGTGTACCCCGTACCCGTTTGGTAAGTTTTGCAAGAGAAATTTATTTCTGAGGAGACAAGATGACGCGAAATATATAATTACACAAAACAATAATATCCTCTAAATATATACGTTACACACATACGCACACACACACGCACGCACACATACGCTAAGGAGTTTAACTTTTTCCTTTGCCGCCCCAAAGCGAGGATACGGTTGCATCCACAACTCTCCACTAGACTAGGTTTTGGGCAGCTCTTTTTATTTCAGCCCTCGTAATTCCAGCAGCCCTAGTGTGTAATGTATTTACATATATACTCATACTCATACTCATACACATACACATACACATACACATACACATACACATACACATAC
Organism: Physella acuta; assembly: GCF_028476545.2. Classification (NCBI taxonomy): domain Eukaryota; kingdom Metazoa; phylum Mollusca; class Gastropoda; family Physidae; genus Physella; species Physella acuta. The sequence continues at coordinate 105,861 of NW_026733154.1, forward strand.
ACATACACATTTACATACACATACACATACACATACACATACACATACACATACACATACACATACACATACACATACACATACACATACACATACACATACACATACACATACACATACACATACACATACACATACACATACACATACACATACACATACACATACACATACACATACACATACACATACACATACACATACACATACACATACACATACACATACACATACACATACACATACACATACACATACACATACACATACACATACACATACACATACACATACACATACACATACACATACACATACACATACACATACACATACACATACGCATACGCATACGCAAACGCAAACGCAAACGCAAACGCATACGCATACGCATATATATATATCGATATATATATATATATATATATATATATATATATATATATATATATATATATATATATATACCTATTTATAATTACCTACATATAGGCCTCAATATATCCCATATGTAAATAATATCTTTTGTAATGCATTATATTTACATTTTTAAGGATCAAATTCTGGCATCAAACAGGTCACTGACCTCACTAACGCGAGAAGTATTTTCTTGTTTGAGTAAGGATATCAATTTTTTAGATGCTTACATATTTCCATACTTAATAAGTCTAATGGACAGGACAGTTTCTTAATAATTTTTTAATTAAACTTATTATTTATTTAAAATTATTAAATTAATAATTTTTAAATTAAAAATTTTAACAATATAAGACTTTAGACTGTAACCATTATATTGTTAGTTGATTTATTTAAAACTGAGTTACTAAATTCAAAATCTTGTATGTTCTGAAATTTGTATTTTTTTTACAATTACTGTTTAAAACAATAACAAATCCTACTAAATTTTCTAAGTCAGAGGCCAAATATGTCCCGTTATAAGAAACGCATATTTATCTTTTAGATTAATAAATTTCCTTTTATATATGTGGCTTTTCATCTCTACTAACAATTATACTTTAAAAACTTGATAATCCTACTGAAAGTATACTTGCTATTAGCATGCTAAATCCAATGCACGACAAATTTACTGCACTATTTTAATCACTACTACAAAAGGTATGCACATTACAGCCTTTTTATTTTTACGAATTTAGTGAAATGAAAACGATCCTCTCTCTGGAACAAATATGCCCGGTCGCCGGCAGGTAGCCTGTGTTTTTTTTTTTTATTTACATTGTTTGGATTTTTAAAGATTTATATACTTTTCTTTTTGTATCGATATTTCTTTTATTTACACAGTAGTGATTGTTTCGCATAGTGTCAATTTTAATAGTTAGGTGAAAGAAATTATATATATATATATATATATATATATATATATATTATATATATATATATATATATATATATATATATATATATATATATATATATATATATATATATAGTTATGTAATTGACGTATAATGAGACATACACACCAAACAGAGCAGAGCATTAATATTTGATAATCTTTTTAATTAACAGATAAAGACGTTTCTGTGGCTGTTTTCTACACGCTGTTTTTACGTCTACTTTTTTATGTGTAGACATTTCACAAACATGATGTGTAGACATTTGACATACAGGTTATGATGACAGTCATCTTTGAACTTGGAAATCTTACTAAATAACCTTTTCTTAAATTCAAAAGTCGTAACACTCCTTTTGTTTTCGTATTTTCATTTTTTTACATTTCATATTTTTTTTTCAATTGGTTTTTTATTTGACAACATTTAAAAAAAGATTTCATAAGAAAATTTCTGAAACAGAGCGTGAAGTTTCGTTTAAGGAATTATTCTAAAGAATTAAAGAACAATGAGGGAGGGGACAATTAAGAAGATACGAAAGCAATAAAAGTATTGTCTAAGCTTGCTAAATTATTGACTTATTTTCTTTGCAGAACGTTAACTGTTGTTCTATATAAAAAACAAACATTTTGGACCCCAACCCCCACCCCCCCACACACACATATATATATATATATATATATATATATATATATATATATATATATATATATATATATATATATATATATATATATATATATATATACATAAACATTACCAATCGTATTTACGCGTGACCTGGTTTTCCTGAGCATGATTAATCAAATGTAAAAGACGTTGGCACTTCGTTATTCGGATCTTGTTGTTATGTGCTATTTTGTTCACACTACCACAGTGATGCCACGACAGTTGTTGTATAAAGAGGTATCTCAGTACAATTTTTAGAGAGCCAACAGGTACAATTGCTGTATATAAATATCCCTTTACTTCTGTTATATAACGGGCTGTACCGTTAGTTTTTTTAAGGCTGTGTCGGTACAGCAGTTTTATAAACAGCTAAACCAGTAACAGATGTTCACATAATGAAAAAATCTCAGCTACTGTTTGCAAATAACAAAATCCGAGTTTGTTATTGGTTACAGTTACAAAAAAGAAATCAATTTCTTTGAACAAAGTGAAGAGATGGGATTAAGCGCAGATTCTGCTGACTCAGAATTTTATACTAATAGCGATGGCTAAAAAGTAGGCTTCTAAAGGAACAATTGTTCTCATATCAAGGTTTCTTTCACAACGTTCAAAAGCCGTCAATACAAATTTAATGACCTTTATTTGTTTAGTAGATATGAAGTGCATTGCTCACGGTGTTAAGAAAATATGGGTTTAGTTATCATGTTTTCTTTAAACTGGATACAGGGGGGGGGGATTAAGTATGAGAGAGAGAGAGAGATAGAAAGAGAGCAACGAGAGAGAGTAGAGAGAGAGAGAGAAGGCAATATAGAAAAAGTAATAAAACATACAAACACATAGGAAGTGATAAATTGTCACGGGAAGTTTAAAAAATTTAATAATAATTACGCAGAAGCTAAAAGTCTTTTCCTTTTCGATCATGACGGTTCAGAGGCAAGTGACGTAGAGTTTACCTGTTTTCATGACTTCGTTAAATGTAGGGATATTGTGGTCAGCACTATGCCCAACCGCATCTAGGTACCCATCTGAGCTAGTTAGCCCCAGGAATTTCCATTGTTACGAGCCCGAACTCGAGTCTTCCGTGATAGCAGTCTAACGCTCTACCGCTCGGTCACGCCATGTAAGTGAGATATGAGAATGATGCGAAAGAGTTATATTATAGTGTGTCTAGAACGAGACGGGAAACTGATTGTATTTGTCTTTGTAATTCGGGTCAGTAATGTAAGAATGCTGCTCACTGCAAAATTCATGCGATGGTGGTTTTATCTTACGTTTTTTTGTTGTTGTTCACAAATTACTCATAAAATACATAGTTATACAATTTAATTTTAATGCATTTGTTTTAAATTGAACACAACAGTCCAGTGGATCCAGTTAATTAATTAAAGTGTTATAAATAATAATTTTATTGTTCTTCTTCTGCGTTCTTAATTGAGTTTATGTTGGAGGATTTAAGCAACAAGTCCAACTTCGTGGATGAACTGGACTGTGGTTTCCAGATCTACAGGTGCCCCATATAGTTTTTCTTTGAGTGTTGTGTATAGTATAGGGGCCAATGTTTGGATCGTGCTTGGATGAATAAGGAGTAGTCCCGATGGACTGACTCCAGATGCCTGATTAGAAAAATACAGTCTGTGTTAACTCGACATGATGCACACGGACTGGTGTTTGGGTGGAGGTGGTGGATGGACTATGGTTGGGTTGTCAGTAACCGCCTTAGTAAACGCCACAGTAACCACCACAGTAACCACCACAGTAACCACCACAGTAACCACCACAGTAACCACCACAGTAACCACCACAGTAACTACCACAGTAACCACCACAGTAACCACCACATAACCACCACAGTAACCACCACAGTAACCACCACAGTAACCACCACAGTAACCACCACAGTAACCACCACAGTAACCACCACAGTAACCACCACAGTAACCACCACAGTAACCACCACAGTAACCGCCACAGTAACCGCCACAGTAACCACCACAGTAACCGCCACAGTAACCACCACAGTAACCACCACAATAACCGCCACAGTAACCACCACAGTAACCGCCACAGTAACCACCACAGTAACCGCCACAGTAACCACCACAGTAACCACCACAGTAACCGCCACAGTAACCGCCACAGTAACCACCACAGTAACCACCACAGTAACCGCCACAGTAACCGCCACAGTAACCACCACAGTAACCGCCACAGTAACCACCACAGTAACCACCACAGTAACCACCACAGTAACCGCCACAGTAACCACCACAGTAACCACCACAGTAACTACCACAGTAACCACCACAGTAACCACCACATAACCACCACAGTAACCACCACAGTAACCGCCACAGTAACCACCACAGTAACCACCACAGTAACCGCCACAGTAACCACCACAGTAACCGCCACAGTAACCACCACAGTAACCGCCACAGTAACCGCCACAGTAACCACCACAGTAACCACCACAGTAACCGCCACAGTAACCACCACAGTAACCGCCACAGTAACCACAACAGTAACCACCACAGTAACCACCACAGTAACCGCCACAGTAACCACCACAGTAACCGCCACAGTAACCACCACAGTAACCACCACAGTAACCGCCACAGTAACCACCACAGTAACCGCCACAGTAACCACCACAGTAACCGCCACAGTAACCACCACAGTAACCACCACAGTAACAACCACAGTAACCACCACAGTAACCGCCTTAGTAACCACCACAGTAACCACCACAGTAACCACCACAGTAACCACCACAGTAACCACCACAGTAACCACCACAGTAACTACCACAGTAACCACCACAGTAACCACCACATAACCACCACAGTAACCACCACAATAACCACCACAGTAACCACCACAGTAACCGCCACAGTAACCACCACAGTAACCACCACAGTAACCGCCACAGTAACCACCACAGTAACCGCCACAGTAACCACCACAGTAACCGCCACAGTAACCACAACAGTAACCACCACAGTAACCACCACAGTAACCGCCACAGTAACCACAACAGTAACCACCACAGTATTCACCACAGTAACCGCCACAGTAACCGCCACAGTAACCACCACAGTAACCGCCACAGTAACCACCACAGTAACCGCCACAGTAACCACAACAGTAACCCCCACAGTAATCTTGAAAAGAAGAATTAAAAGTACCTGGATCTTTTCCACACACAAAATGAATAAATAAATAAATAATATAAAATAAAAATAAATATAATTTTCTTTACAATAACAAGCTTTTAAATGCACTGAAAATAAGAAAACAAAACAAACTTTAAAAAAAAATAAAATCGTTGATCGCCCTTGTACAAATATATATATTTTAGTGATCTGAGCTTTTATTATTGACATTTTTTGTAATTTTCAGTGCATTAAAAGCTAGCTATTATAAAGGTTTTTATACTTATTTTAATTTCCATGTTTTAGTCAATTCGTTTGAAGTGAAATTGACACTACAACTAAGAATAAAATATTTGCTTTCAAAATTTGTAATCTCTAAAAGATAGTTCATGGCCGATACATCGTTCCAACGAGCGGCATAAAATCAACCAACCCACGTCAGCTGGCTGATCAAACAATCACTAGCTAGTATTTTATCCTGTTATCTCCCCTTTTAATATTAAATACAGTTATTTTTAAATTCAATTGTCAATCTAATTAGATTTTTTAGAAAAATATATTTTTATATATCGTCCTCGAATAAGAAGGTATCTGGGAAGTTTGAATGAAATCGCTGAATTAGAATCGGTAAAAATGTAGCTGCAAGATTTACTTGAGTAACAAAAAAATCACACTCGCCCAGCAGAAAAAAACGGGAGTGATCCCCCCTAATCTTGAAAAATCTTACATAAGACTACGGGGAATGGCAACTGTGGATATAGATATGATTTTAACCAATTGTTAACTACTTAAATTGTGTAAAATAGAATCTAGTAAAAAACAATTGCGCACCAAGTGAACGGCAAACAATATGTGTATAATGGTGCGGAATATTAGTACTTTATAAATTCATATGTTTTTTTGTTTTTTGAGAAATCGGAAATAGCGTAAAGTAACTTTTCTGGTAAACGGAAATTACTCAAAATTCGAAAGAAGACAGAAAATTAATCATTTTACCTGTATGTGAAATTTCGTTTATTTATCTCAAACAGAATTCAAATAACAAGCTTTTGAAAAACCAAGTAGAACAAGTTGCACTTCCGGTTACCGGAAATAGCTGAAAAGTTTATATAAAACTACACATTTTTTATAATACTTATTTATGAAATTTCATCAACCTAGGTGTAACGTTACTCAAGTTGTCGTGTTCATAGACATACACATAAGCACAAACACACACACACACACACACACACTTACAGACAAACGGACTAAATTGCAAAACTATATTTTTCCGACTCAGGGAGGAGTAAGTCTGTCTTTTGATTTACAATACTTCCTCTATACTTCTTATACGAGAAAGTTAAAAAATAATCTTTTAATTAGTCAGTTTTTGTTTTTGTTCAATTTCAGACCTGTTGGTTTAAAGAATATTGAGCAACTTTCAATACATTAATGTTTTATACATTCGCAGCGAGTAAACATAAATGTTTGTTTAGAATGTTTAGTAAAAAATATATCATATTTGTGATTCGAATGTTTGCCAGTTTAAATATGCAAAACACGTAGGGCAATTGTCAGAAAAAAACATTCTACCGCAATATTCAAAACCTGCAATTAGGATAGCTCAGGGGTCTCCAAACTTTTCAGCCCGAGGGACGCATTAACTATCATATATCAGTTCGGGGGCCAGAGTTTCTTTAAGGCATCTCTTTGGGGTGGTGCCGCCCCCCCCCCCCTGAAAAACGTCTACCGCCCCCCCCCCCCCCCAACGAAATATAATTTATATAGAAATATATACAAATTTTAAGTGTCCCCCCCCCCCCCCGCCGAAGAAAAAAGTCTGCATGAAACACTGTCGGGGGCCAACAACACACTCGAGGTCTAAGTTTGCTCTCAAATTATTCTTCACGTATTTCATTCTTGAAAATATTGTTTCAACTAGTCAAAGGTACTTTGATAGTTTTAATATTAGGAAAGTCTACCTTGGGCAAAAACTTATAAAAACCCACCCTCCCTTCTTTGAACATATCTCTAAGGAGGTCATCTGCTTGCAATTCAATGACCTTCAGCAACTGGCCAAATTTGCATCAAATGGGTTTTGAAACAGTCTCAATTTTTCTGCCTTTGAATCCAAAACAGAAAACCACTACTGAAAGTGCGCGAGAGGTGTTCATGTGAGGGGTGTCAGTGGTTGTTTCAGCCGTAAAGACCTTGATATTTTTGGGGGGGGGGGGAGGGGGGTCGGTAAACATTTTCCGGGGGGGGGGGGCGGACACTGGTAAATATATATATTTTCTATATAAATTCCATTGCGTTCGGGGGGGGGGGGGGTAGACTTTCTTTGGGGGGGGGGGGGGGGCAGAGCCGAAGAGATGCATGGAAGAAACTCTGCCTTGCACTGCTGAAAGTGCGTCAAGTTGTTGGCCTGTACATGTTCCAAAAAACTCAACAAGTTTGGATCTGAAGGCCTTCAGGTGGGTGTATAGATCAGAAACTAGATTTCCTTCTCTTGTAGTTTTAGGTTCAGAAAATTTAAATGACTAGTTATGTCTGCAGCAGAGGCCGATTTCTATACCCACTCTTCATCAGACATTAATGGCTGTGGTTTGCCTTAACTTTCCAAAAAGTCACCTACTTCCTTTCTGCTCAGAACTTTCTCGTAAATTAGTCATCTCACTGATGTGAAATGTGGTAAATCTTGTTTGTATCTTTCAACATGTCATTGATGTATCTATGGTTAGTAATCCTCTCCGGTAACAGTGCCATACATTCTATGTAGGGAATCCAGCTCTTGTGTTATGTTCATGTCTTCATCAACACCTCTAATGAACACAAAAAGTTGTTAGGTGGATCAGCTGTCCAGCGACTCATCGATTGCAATTGAAAAAAGTCGAAACTTGCTTGCATTTTTCGCTATTTGAGTCACGATGTTTTCACTAAAGTCTGCAACACTGTGGGAAATAGTACTTGCGCCCAAAGCTACATTTTCAAATTGTTTTGAATTTTCAGGGCAAAGTTCCTCAGCCACCTCTAACAAACATTTTTTCCGTGGACAAAAAGATCGCCGCGGGCCGAATAAGAGGAACTTGCTGGCCGCATCCGGCCCCGTAGTTTGGAGACCCCTGGCCGGATAGTCAACTGTCTTTAGATGCGACGAATCAATCACATGTAATAGTTACAAATGCCCAGTCAACTATATGTGATAGCCACACAATTGAACCACATGTAATAACCCCAAAAGTGAACAACATGTAATAGCTTGCCCATTCAAACACATGTTTCATTAAGGAAGTTTAGAAACCACATGTTATAGGCAGAAAATAAACTACCTGTATTTTTTTTTATAACGAACTAACTGAACAAGCAAGACATATGACCACATGCTATAACCAGACCACTGACCACATATTATAACCAAACCACTGACTACATGCTATAACCAGACCACTGACCACATATTATAACCAAACCACTGACCACATACTATAACCAGACCACTGACCACATACTATAACCAAACCACTGACCATTTGTAACACAAAATCAACCAATTTAATCGACAAAGTCTACTGATGACGAAGAATGGCTATCACTGACCATTTCTTTTGTTTTATCTAGCCGAAATCCACACTGCTCTAGACATGTTTTACAGTTGATCAACAAATCGATTTAACTCAAGGCTAAACCAGTGCAGAAATTTCAAGATTTAACGTCGCGATAAAATTGACAACAACTACTTTAGCTCTGAAAATAACACAATCTTTGAACGTATCTATGTGCAGAGGATTTGCCTGTAAAACATTTCTACGGATTATAAAAATATTTTGTTTTAAATCTCCATAACGAGAATTAAAAATATCATTTCATAACAAATAAAATTTAATTCCCTAACTTTATTTTAGAAAAATAAATACCTTTTCTGTTATTTTTTTATGTATTGTTGAATTTGCCAACTGCTATGGTGTTTATTTTTGTTTTAATGGGATATACTAAGTTTAATTCTATTTTCTACAATTTAAGATGTAAAGCCTTTTAAATACTTTTACCATGTTTGACACATGAAAGTAAGTATTTAACAGCAGAAAAAAAGGTTTTGAAAACAATTTTGGTTGTCATGGAAACCCGAAAAAATCTCCGCCATTTTGTATTTTTCGGTAGTTTAAAAATGCAAAGGCTTTTTATTTATTTATGCACTAATTGCAATCAAATTTAAACAACTTATTTTCAGCATATATTAAAACTTTTGTCACGACATATTTTTGAAATAGCTACTGGTTACTATTTTACAAGTTCTAAAATATCGTACCCTTTTTAGTATTCAAATGTTTAAAAATATGCATATTATTTACCATAAACTTTTTTTTCTATGAAAGCCGTTGCAATTACCTCGTGGCAAAAGTTTTATTTTTGCATTAAGAACAATTATTGAAAATATGGTGAGCATTGTTTGATAAATAAAGAAAAATAGTAGGCTTTTTAGTGTTAAATAACTGCGAACTGAGAAAAATAGCAAAAAGTCGCGAAAAGTAGGTCACGAAAATATATCTGTGTACATTGTAAAGCAGACTGTAAACGTTGGTTCACTGGTGGAACTAGAAAAAAGGGCCACCCCGCAAAAAAAATTTCTGTGCCCCCCTCTTATATTTATATATATATATATATATATATATATATATATATATATATATATATATATATATATATATATATATATATATATATATATATATATATATATATATATATATACAAACACAGAACACAAACATTAGAAACTCATTTCTGGCCTGATCGGTTTTTGAAAAAAATGTCTTTTTTTTTCAATTTAAACAAATTAACAACATGTCATGTGTGTGATTGCATTAGTCTGTTTTGATTAATTTAATTTTATTTAGAACTAGTTTATTCAATATGTTTGCTGTAATACAGCTGACCCTCTAGTTTTTAGCCGGTCAAAGAAAAAAAAAACGTGAAAGCTTTGTATGTGTAATGGTTTCTCGTGTTATGTTTATTTTATGTTTTTTTTTTGCATTTATATTTTTTTGTTTTAAATAAATTTCCTTTTTATGTTATGTCAGTCTTTAGGTTTTATTTTTTTAAAAATAATAATTAAGAGAAGTAATTGCTTTTAATTTGTTTAGTACAAGTATATTAAAAGGAGCTTATGAGTACCCCTGTTTAATTAAGGGAAATAAGTCATGGAAGTGTTATGAACGTTTGCCTATCTTTCACAATACAGCTCAGGCATATACTTTTTTTTTTACGCAACTGCATGTGTTAGCTACTGTATAACATCACAACTGTAGTAGATCTGTTTGTTTTTTACAAAAGCTTTTACCGTCAAGTCAAAAATGCAAGAAATGATTTTTTTAACTATAAAAAATTATCATGGTCGGCTGTAGGCCCCTAAATGGCGTGCCCCCCCCCCCCCCCGCATTGTGTGGTCTGGCGGCACTGTAGTTCCGCCCCTACGTTGTTTGTTTCCGATATGATGGAAATTAAGATTATCAAATACATGAAAAATCCAGCTTTCCAATGGTGCCAGATAAATATAATGATAGATATAAAAATGTTCTTAGAGAGCTTGTAAGATTGGGAAAAAATGATTATTTATTAATTAATAGAGTCAAAAAATGGTATTTTAAACGCATAATTTTTTTTCTCTCATTAAAGTTATTATTTTCTTAATAAAAAATATAGACTAAGTATCTAAAGTGCAAACAATCCTTTTTGACGAAAAACCAGGAATTCCATTCGGTTTTTACTTAGCATATCCCCCTAAATAAATGACAACCAGTGCTATCAATAGCTCATTGTTATAAAAGCAAAATCGCTGTGTAGGTTCAAATCTTCTTCTTTGTTCGTTCTTAATTTTTAATTCAATTTGTTTTGCGCCAAATATGCCGGTGTCTCCTACTTCAGCCTGCTTTTCTTTTTTTGGATTTTCTTCCATAGCCTTTGTCCAACCAAGAACAAACTACAAGGCAGCAATTTTTTAAAATTCTATTGTCTCTCCTAGAAGAGTGGCTGTCCCCAGCTAACGAGCCTTATCTGCCCGAGGGTTCGAACTCGAGATGTTTCGGTTTAGCAACCATGAGCTTTACCGACTCGGCCCACTAGGCTTAAATGACATTACGATTGAAAAAAACGAAATTTAAGAGTTATGGCTTATTATTTTAAAAATTTAATTTACGTAGGTAATATTATTTATAGAAACTAACGCAAGACACATATCATCAACTTATTTTTTCTCCCTTTTTTCTAAGTCTTAAAAAAATAATTTTATCTCTTTGAAATATTAATCAAAATTGCTATATTTTAGACATTAAATCTTTATATTAGTAATATGAATTTGATAAAATATTGATTAATTGTTAAAACACATAGCATTATGTCTTTTGAATATTTGTTTCCCAAAGAAGCGTTCATTATATAGCCTAATTCTTAAATACAGACCCCAAAAAATCTTAACGTGCTGGTGTAATTTTTTTAACCTGAGTTGGGAAAGAAAACAAAATTAAATAGGGTATTTACAGTAAACAGTGTTTACAAATACACAAGGTTTGGTCAATATAACGTTAGACAATTATAAGAGGATCAACAGAAAAAGTGTTTGCAAATATACTAGATTCGGTGAATATATGTTACACAATTATAAGAGAAATAACAGTATACAGTGTTTACAAATAAACAAGGTTTAGTCTCTATATGTTCGACATTAATAAGAAGATTAGCAGTAAAAGTGTATGCTAATACATTAGATTTGGTCAGTATGTGTTACACAATTATAAAGGTTATAACAGTAGGCTATACAGTATTTACAAATAAACAAGGTTTGGTCGTTATATGTTCGACATTAATTAGAATATTAGCAGTAAAAGTGTTTGAAAATGATAGGTCAATATGTGTTCGACAACTATAAGAGTATTTAAAGTAAAAAGTGTTGACAATCGCACAAGTTGTCTAAGTTGTATAACGCGCCGTTTGAGAAGCGTTTAAATCTAGTATGTTACACGACACATTAAAAAGATAAAAGTTTGGCCTAGGGCCTGTCTCAAACATAACAGCCGTATAAAAACCTTACGCAGGCCTAAACTTTATTTTCAGTTCAGTTGCAGAAAAAACGAAAGGTTAGTTAACACAATCAACTTTTACGACAAATTTATGTATTATCTAAAGTAAATTGTTGGCCCCGTTAGTTTATTGCTTTTTTTAAAAAATAATTAAAAAAAGGATAATTAATTAGAAATGTTAAAATTTTAAAATTGTATTTTATTTATTCATTTTTATATTTTTTTTTTTACAATTTTTAATTTCTCGTATATACGAAGTATAGAGAAAGTCTTGTAATCGTGCAAAAAATGAGGTTTTTGCAAATCTCGACGTTTTACACCTCACTATTACGGAAAAACATAATTTTGCAATGTTGTCCGTATGGCTGTGTGTATGTCTGTGTGTGTGTCTGTGTGTGTGTCTGTAAACACGATAACTTGATTACCGTTACAGCTAGGTTGATGAAATTTTATATATAAGTATTTTATCAAAATCGTAGATACGTATTAACTTTTGAGCGATTTCTGATAAACGGAAGTGGTACTTTTTTCTACTTTGAATTTTTCAAAAGCCTGTAACTTGAGTACTATTTCAGATAGATAAATGAAATTTCACATGTAAGTAAAAGATCTTCTATCAAATTTTGAGTAATTTCCGTTGACCGGAAGTAGTAATTTACGCTATTTTCGATTTCTCAAAAACTAATGTAAATTTATAAAGTACTAATAATATTCCGCACTATTATGCACATTTTAATTGGCGTTCACTATTGTGCAAATATTTTTTCTACGAGATGTTATTCTATTTTCAAAAGTTTAAGTATTTAAAATGGATTAAAATTCATGTCTATATCCCGAGTTACCATCTTCTGTTTTATATTAGAATATTCGAGAGAGTTTAGGGGAGATCACTCCCGGTTTATTTCTTCCTGTAGACAAATTCAAGTTTTGTGAAAACCAAAAATAGGCAAATTGTTTAAGATATATGCCACAAAATTTAGTAATTAACCTAAACATGTAGACAGATATTCGAAACAATTTATTGTTTTAGACTATGATTTCAACATCTGTTTTTGTATATGTTTCTATTTTAACACGTCGTATTTTGTGTATGACACTTTTGATCTCTATGTTCAAAATAGCCTGTCGTATTGTGTAGATACTTTTTTAGTCCCACGGCCATGAAATATATAGCCTATATATTTTATTTAATAAAAAGAGGATGAGGAATAAATAAACGCTGTATATTTTCGAACAGAAATGGTTTCTAAGATACTATTGGTGGCAGCTTTGCTTGCTTATAGGGCTGGTTTGGCTACAGGCAAGTGTATTTATTTGTTGTTTTTCTTATTTAAAAAAATATGATCGAATAGTGTAGACAAAAGTATTCATAAAACATAATTTTGATTTTTTAAAAACTGAAATTATGATGGTTTTATATTAAAAATCGTATTGGTACTAGTAGTGTCCGACAATAGACTCTTCCGAAAATAGGTGTGTTAGGTTGTCTGTGATATTGTAATCCATGGTTTAGCGTTATGGTCATAAATTAGGGATTAGAGTTATGGCAAGCAGTAGTGGGCGATGTGATCTAATGGTACAGCAATACGACTGCTTACCCAAAAGTCTTGGGTTTGGATCCCAAGCTGGTGTCCGTACAAAGCCCGTGAGTTCACACAGCTCTAATGGGTACCTAGCGTTTTTTAAAAGGGAAGAAAAAAATTTCGGCTGGGCAGGTTGTATCACAACAAACCCTTCGTTTAACGATGTGACCAAAACAGGGAATCTCTACTTCACCTGTCCCATGGACCTTTAGTTTCGAAAGTGTACTTTATTTTACTTAATAGGGTTACAGTGGACCCTAATAAGATATACTGTTAGAAACCATACACCCAGTTATTTCCATTACTGTGGTATTATCCTCGACTTCCACTAACACACACGCCGAGGTGGTTCTTTCTGTGACACTTAACCACACGTCTAACTTTTCTACCCACAGCGCAGTGTGGCGTGTTTACCTCGGTGTCACCTGCAACAGCGCCAGACTCAATTGTTTCTCCTCAGGTAGGGACCAGCACATCAGCATCCTTTGCTCGTTATTTAAGTTTATGTCGACCTATATACCATTATATATATATATATATATATATATATATATATATATATATATATATATATATATATATATATATATATATATATATATATATATATATATATATATATATATATATACATATATATATATATATATATATATATAAATATATATATATATATATATATATATATATATACATATATATATATATATATATATATATATATATATATATATATATATATATATATATACATATACATATACATATATATATACATATATATATATATATATATATATATATATATATATATATATATATATATATATATATATATATATATATATATATATATATATATATATATATATATATATATATATATATATATATATATATATATATATATATATATATATATATATATATATATATATATATATATATATATATATATATATATATATATATATATATATATATATATATATATATATATATGTTGACAGGACAAATAATCTCAGGACAAATGATGTCAGAGAAAATATACCAGACTAAATTTATGACGGACAAATGGTCTCATAGACAAAAGATACCAGGAGAAAATATCTCACACAAATAACCCACAGTAAAATATCTATATTATTTAGGATTATTTTAGTCGATTTTTACAAGCTTTTATTTAACTTACTTCCTCGTCAGTCGTCAGTCTAGACCGAAACGCAGGAGTGAAAATTCGGAAACTTCTACTTGACCGATACGATTCACATTTGGCACGTGGGTCAAGACATGAAGACAATGCAATCTGAAACTAAATTTGAGTTAATTGGATGCCTAATTAATTTTTTTATGAATTAATTAAAATTTGGACCGAATTAGTAGGCATGTCTAGCCAACCACACCACACGCGTCATCACGTTCAATAGCTGCGCCATCACGGTACGTTCAATAGCTGCGCCATCACTTTCAGTAGGCGCGCAATGGTTTTTAGTCATGTAACTCTATTGTAAATAAAACATGTAAAGTACTGAAAAAAAAATTCATAAAAAACGTTTTAATAACAAGCTTTTATGTAATAATGCACTAAAAAGTAGAAAATAAATTATAGACTACTATTTAAATTACTATACAGAAAAGCGTGGGTCTCTTCTCAAATATTAGTAAAGGTATCCAATCGGTACTAAAGTGACCCACGCTTTTCTTTATAGTAATTTAAATAGTAGTCTATAATTTATTTTCTACTTTTTAGTGCATTATTACATAAAAGCTTGTTATTAAAACGTTTTTATGAATTTTTTTATAGTTTGTACTGAATGTCATTTGGATTTTATTTATTCTTTTACACATAATTATTTTGAGATATACTATACTATATGAATGAAATAAACTTAATAAACAAGCCAGCAAAATACTGAGTAAACGTAGTTCTTAAAAACTAGCAATCTATCTAAAAGAATTACACACAAATATGAAAAAAAGACAAATGTCAAAACACGTTAAATAGTTTTGAAAAAAGGAAGTTTGGGACTACAATAATAAATTGGTGTTTTTATTGCATCATCAACGCTAGCAGTTGTCCAGAGTTGAAAAAAAAGTGCATAAGCCATCTGCGATGTAAACAAAGTGGCCATAGCTGAGTAATACCACTAATAGTGCTTAGTTTACCTGCACTCTATAAATAACCTATCTCCGCAATGACCGCTGTCGTTAAACAAGCATGCGTCATCTGATCACTTGGGTGTGACCGAATTATAACGATTGACTTTAGATGCTAGTTGTAATGTCCACGGTGGGCGGAGGTCTTCCCCTTTGGGCCTGTTCGCCAACAAAGCGAGCGGCCACCTTGCTACGTATGTGTGTTTTCATAGCCCTTTCATCAATAGATCGGAAATCGCATTTGATCTAGTTTCGTCTGCCTAATGTCCCAGGATTGTCTCATGATCGGCAAGCACACCTACACTGTCTATCGAAACTTAGTTTGAATCTACGAATATTATATTTCTAATTGTAATTTTAATACATTTAATGTAATGTGACAAACCTATGCGACAAACCTTTTCTCACAGTTATTATGTGTAAAAAAACAGACTAAAATCATCTCAAATACTATGCATATTGTTGTGCCATGAGCTCATTTGTCAATGAGATCATTTGTCATGGAATATATATATATATATATATATATATATATATATATATATATATATATATATATATATATATATTATATATATATATATATATATATATATATATATATATATATATATGGGGGTCGTCCAAAAATTACGTAAGAGGGGTCCGTAATTTTGTGACGGTGTGTGATGAGGGGGAGGGGGGGGGGAGTTCAGATGGTGTGACGTCACTTTTTTGCATTATAAAAAACAATGTTAGAAAACGAATTTTCGCCGTTATTTCGCGTTTTAGAAAACGGTTTTAATAAATTGTATTAGGAATAGGCTCTGTGTTGACAGAGTTCAGACAAGATTTAAAAAAAAATATCGATGTTTTAAGAAAAATTCAACAGCAATTTTTTTATCTTTGGGGGAGGGAGGGTTGTAGGCTGAGGTGTGACGACATTTTAGGGTGGGAATCGGGCTTTTTGTGACGACGTGTGACTGAGGGAAGAGAGGGAGGTAAAAATCGTCCAAAAAAGCGTGACGTCATTTATGGATGACCTATATATATATATATATATATATATATATATATATATATATATATATATATATATATATATATATATATATATATATATATATATATATATATATATATATATATATATATATATATATATATATATATATATATATATATGTATGTATATATATATATGAGCCTGTTTTCGCGTGTGTGTACCACGACAAGCAACATATAATCAGTTAAAAATACTCCTTGGCCGTCTTATCTAGCTAGTATTGTATTTCCCCCGCAGGATTGCTTCGACTATTGCGTGGCGCTGACCAACTGCGTGTTCTTCACCACGGTGGCAGGGGATTGTACGGTGGGTGTGGTCGATGCCGTCAGTGCCACGCTCGGCTCCAACATTGAAGGCTACGTCATGTGTCCTTTTCGTAAGTGTGAATAAAAAACAATTCCCGAGGGTAAAAACGTGGCGAACTTTAGAAATATAAACCACGACAAACACATAAATAATTGTGTTATATATATATATATATATATATATATATGTATATGTGTGTGTGTATCGTCTTATGTAAAGCTTTATATTTTCTATTTTTTAGGAGCAACTCCAGGCATTAAACAGATCACTGACCTAAAAAACTCAAGAAGCATTTTCTTGTTTGAGTAAGGAGATTAATTCAGCTATTACTTTTATAAAATTAACTTTCAAGAAAACCCGCGGATATTTAAGTGAAACACGATTCACTATAATTGAAATACATAAGAACAGTACATTTTTGAAGGCCAGACACCTCACATATTTCTACAACTCTAGTTTTTTTCTGCTAGAACGGGCTTAAATAATTTTATTAAATCTACACTTCTAGACTGCAATCACTATATTATTTTTTTAGGTTTTAATTACGTAGTTACTAAAACCAAAATCTTTTAAGGTCAGGGATTTGTATTTTCATTTGCAATTCAATAGTTACAATAATAATAATAATAATAATAATAATAAATACAAACGTTTTTAATTTTCTAATTCGCTTTCATATTATTTTAATGTCAGGCTAATTAAATTCTATTTATGATGACGCCAGTGTAGCATTTTTCCGTTTTAAAACTTTCCTTTAACTCGAATTACTTTTGATCATTTTGGGAGATTATTTTTGAAAAAGCTCACTTACTAAATTTGAACACATGCAGCGCAGTTAAAGCATCATTATTATCTAACGCTGCTAAAAGCTAAGTACCATTTCAAAACTCGGGCTCTATGAGGCAGGTAAAGTAGAGCACACCTGTTTCAGCATTTATTTTTACATTGTAAGGATTTTTGAAGATTATTTAGTTATTTTTTAGTTTCGAATTTTACTTTAATTTAAACAACCATGTTTGTTTTGTATGTTATCAGCGATTTTTATATGCCTCTCCCTCTCTCTTTTAATAAAAATATATAAATAGGCCTATATATAATATATATATATATATATATATATATATATATATATATATATATATATATATATATATATATATATATATATATATATATATATATATATATATATATATATATATTAAGAGAGAGATAGAATGAATTATGTATATTATGTATCATGAGACAAAATTAAAACAATGCTTTTATTCTTGATGACATTTTATTCAACAGATAAAGAGATATCTGAGGCTGTTTTGATATCTTCATTCGTGATGTAATGACATTGGACATACACAATATAATAATATTTTTCATATGATGACAATGCACATCAATGATGTAAATACATTAGAAATCCACACTGTGTACACATAACACTTCCCTATTGATTACATTTGACATTGACGATGTGATAACATTTAACATCTATAATGTGATGATAGTGACATCCATAATTTGATGACATAGACACCCATGATGTGGTGAAATTTGACATACATGATGTAATGACATTTGACATACATGATGTGTAGCCATTTTAAACACTATGAAATGACATTTGACATACATGATATTATGACATTTGACATACATGATGTGTAGATATTTTTCATAATATCACAATGCACATCAATGATGTAAATACGTTAGAAATCCACACTGTGTACACATAACACTTCCCACATATGATGTGAAGACATTTGACATTCATGATGCGGAGACATTTGACATTCATGATGCGGAGACATTTGACATTCATGATATGTTGACATTTGGAATCATGATGTTATGACATTTGACATTCATGATGTGATGACATTGACATCCATAATGTGTAGACATTTGACATACATGATGTGATGACATTTGACATACATGTTGTGATGACATTTGACATACATGATGTGATGACATTTGACATACATGATGTGATGACATTTGACATACATGTTGTGATGACATTTAACATACATGATGTGATGACATTTGACATCCAAACTGTGATGACTCTGTCACTTAAAAGTCGGCTCTTTATTAAATTTCTCTATCTTTATTCTGAATTTTTGTTTTTTGCATTACCGATTTCGGTGTGTTTAAAAAACAAGTTAATAAAAAGTCTAGTGACAATTTAAGCGCAATTTCCTTAATTAACATGCGTCAAGTAGACGTTACCTCTCACTAGCGGCTGCCTGAGCCGGTGTGCTTGGTTTGGAACTTCACCGCTTCGCTTCTTCTAGTGGTGAGACGCGAGCACTCCTTTTCGTTTCTCTCCACACGAGCAGAGCTAGTCCCCGCCCCCTCGCGAGATCTGCGCGAGTCTGGCCAATGGCAGCGTGTACCGCAGAACCCGTCCAGCTACGCATCAAAGGGGAAAAAAGCCTACACGATGCTCAGTATAAACAAGTAGTAAATATCATCCTAGGCCTACAAGATGCTCAGTTTAAATAATTTTAAAATTTTTTTTGTGACCGAACGAAAGGATATTTTTGAAAACTTTCTTCGGCAATATTGGTCTAAATTATGGCAGAAATCGATTGCTAAATGTTTCAAGTCGCTAAGTGGTCTGGTTGCCGAGATATGGAACAAAAACTGCATTTGTTCGAGGTTTTTGGCTTTTCCGGGAAATCCAGGAAGGAATTCCGGGAATTATTTTGGCCCACAATCATCCTCGGAACTTGCTTAACATATTTGCTTTTGGAACTAGTCCTCGATATTGCTTCGTTGAGGAGGAGATACGACTTAAAGCTGCGGACACACATCCACACATCCATACATCCATCCAGAAATGACGCATTTCTCCATTTTTTTTTTGCCAGTATGGAAATTGCGCTAAAAAATTATTGCAAAAGAAGTTTAAATTAATCTAATTTATTTTTACACGGGAAGTAGTAATATTAATGAAATATAACTAGTATACCTATTACTAGTAACATTTAGTAATCAATTTTTTATTTTTATTATTATTATTTTGTCAATTTATTTTTCCTATTTGACAATACTTCGACAAAGATTTCATCAGAAAACTTTTCTTCACCTGCGCGAGGTCTGTCGTTTGAGTATTCATCTAATGCTTTACACGAGAAAGAGAGAGGGTCATTAAAAAGATTCAAAAGCAATAAAAGTAGGATGGACTTGTCTTAAACAGCTTTCTGAATTATCGACATTTTGTTCTGTGTAGATCGTTAACAGTATTTTTAGATAGAGGGCTGCACAGTAGCTGTTCGGTTATTTT
The DNA here is from genome assembly GCF_028476545.2 of Physella acuta. NCBI lineage: Eukaryota > Metazoa > Mollusca > Gastropoda > Physidae > Physella > Physella acuta. Next base: position 126,472 of record NW_026733154.1, read on the forward strand.
TACCGGTACAGTTAGGTTATTTCTATTGGTACAGTAAATGCGTGATTATTTCTGCCAGTACAGTAGATGTTTAGAAATATACAGTCACAGTACAGTTGGATATTGAACCAAGCCGGTACAGTTTTAAATAGAGCCATGACGATAGTTGTTTTATAGAAAGCTCTGCCGGTACAGTTGTTGTATAGAGAAATGTGCCGGTACAGCTGTTGTATAGAGAAATGTGCCGGTACAGCTGTTGTATAGAGAAATGTGCCGGTACAGCTTTTGTATAGAGAAATGTGCCGGTACAGCTGTTGTATAGAGAAATGTGCCGGTACAGCTGTTGTATAGAGAAATGTGCCGGTACAGCTTTTGTATAGAGAAATGTGCCGGTACAGCTGTTGTATAGAGAAATGTGCCGGTACAGCTGTCGTGTATAGAGTTCTCCCGGTACAGATATTGTATAGGGAGAACTGCAAGTACAGTTGTATACAAATAAGCCATTACATCTGTTATACAAAAAGCTGTACCGGTACAGCTATTATGTAGACTGTACAGGTACAGCAGTTTGATAAACAGCTAAACCAGTAACAGATGTTCACATAATGTAAGGATAACAGCTACTGTATGAAAATAACAAATCTGAGTTGGTGACTGGTAACTGTTACAAAAACAAAAATAAAAGTCTTCGAACAAAGTAAAAGGACAGGTTTTAGTGCAGATCCTGCTTGAATCAATGACAACATAAAACTACAGACCGAGACGACTTCAGAAACTTTTGTTTTAAAAAGCTGCGGTTGCGCAATCGTACTGTTAGTTTTGGAAATCGATACTTGATTGTTGTCTGTTTGTAAAAGAAAAGTTCCCTTTCCAAACCTACTGTATATGGGGCGAGTGAACTCTAGTTGCTTCTTTATGTTGTGTTGTTAATAACAAACTTCGGTGTTTTATTTTCTATTTGTTTCTGTCGGTGTAACGATGAGTGTACGTTGTTATTGAAACCCAGGGGAGGGAAACAAATAGGGGAGGGAATGTGCAGACTGCACAAAATGTCAGGGAGTATGTGCGGGCTGCACTCGTTGAGAATCTTTATGTGCAGAATACACAAGTTTACTAGGGGGTACGCACGGCATATCTTGTGATTTGTTTCGAATTGTAACACAGCTCTTATATTGCTTGTCCCTTTAAAAGCCTTTGATTACTTTACTTCATCTTATTGATTACACCCTACAAATACCGTCTACACTGTTTGTGTAATGATAGCGACGAGTACTTTGGTTATTTCGTGAGTATCTGTTCATCAAAGAATGTCTTCATTGACTCACTATCACCATAATAAAAACCAAAAAGTTAAACAACGAAATTTGGGTCGGATTGCATCATTAAAGTTAACTTGAAAATCGAATCGATCGGTTGTATACGTGTGGCTTACAAATAGCATCACAACAGAGTACTAAAGAAAATCGTTTCATGGGGTGGGGGTCTACAGTTTAGGTTTGGGGATGTGGGGCTTAGGGGTAGGGGTAAGAGAGTGTGTATTGCGAAACTACATATTCAATACTTGAATAGGAGATAAAAGTTTTACTTTAAAATATATGGCTGTTTTATCTGCTAGGTCTCTAGTCTCAGTTTAGTCGTGGATCAAATTCGAATAGGTTTAATAGATCTAAAGGTTTGAAATACGGTCAACTAACGTCAACAAAGACCATATGGCTTTGTTTTGGTACGGCTGACTGAGTAAATCGTTAACGTTATTAGTAATCACTAAGCCAACAATCATTGCATAACAATCCCTAAGCCAACAATCATTGCATAACAATCCCTAAACCAACAATCAATGCATAACAATCTTTAAGCCAACAATCATTGCATAACAATCCCTAAGCCAACAATCATTGCATAGCAATCACTAAGCAAGCAATCATTGCATAACAATCCCTAAGCCAACATTCAATGCATAACAATCCCTAAGCCAACAGAAATCATTTAACGATAAAAATAATACAACACATTTTCTTTGTTAGCTACTCGTATCAACAACTAACTATAAGCAACCCGTATAAATAACTGACTATAAGCAACATCTATCAATAACTGATTATAAGCAACCCGTATAAATAACTGACTATAAGCAACATGTATCAATAACTGACTATAAGCAACCCGTATCAATAACTGACTATAAGCAACCCGTATCAAACAACTGACTATAAGCCTCTGTGTTAGCAATTAAATAAACTTGAGTAGCACTAAATATAAACGTTGGTTAGAAGAAAAGTATTCTCATCATGTATCTATCAAAGACAAATTTTAACTTTATTAACATTGCTTGATTAGTTTTACGGCTGCGAATTATGCTAATAAAGTTGTGTTTAAAGAAGTGTAGGTGTGGTAACGGTGGGAACTAAAGACCTGTGATTTCACGTGCTATTGATGTCAAAAGTGATTGAATAAAGTGAGAATGAAGATGGTGTGATTAAAGACGTTCCTCCTCCAAAGATGATGTAAAAACATTTTGTTTATTCTTGGACGCCCTAAGTTCATAGTTGAATCATTATCATATTGTAGAATGTTGTTGGCTGGTTTTGAATAACAAGGTAGTTTGCGAAGAGTCGTTAAGGTTTATTGAATAACAATTACAGATGATTGTTTACCTTGTGAAGAAAGACCGCAGCTGTCCTTTACAATTTTCTTGCGTAGTAAGAGAAACATCTTGTTTGCAGAAGAAGAAATGACGCGTGTTATAGGACACGTGATAGAAATTATTACATAAAGTATGTTGGTCATGTTAACATATTTGTTTAACCCAGCTACATGATTTGATGGGCTTCTCACCATGATATTTGATGGGCCTCTCAACATGATATTTGATGGGCTTCTCAACATATTTGATGGGCTTCTCAACATGATATTTGATGGGCTTCTCAACATGATATTTGATGGGCCTCTCAACGTGATATTTGATGGGCTTCTCAACATATTTGATGGGCCTCTCAACATATTTGATGGGCTTCTCAGCATATTTGATGGGCTTCTCAACATTATATTTGATGGGCTTCTCAACATTATATTTGATGGGCTTCTCAGCATATTTGATGGGCTTCTCAACATTATATTTGATGGGCTTCTCAACATTATATTTGATGGGCTTCTCAACATGATATTTGATGGGCTTCTCAACATATTTGATGGGCCTCTCAACATATTTGATGGGCTTCTCAACATATTTGATGGGCTTCTCAACATGATATTTGATGGGCCTCTCAACGTGATATTTGATGGGCTTCTCAACATATTTGATGGGCTTCTCAACGTATTTGATGGGCCTCTCAACATATTTGATGGGCTTCTCAGCATATTTGATGGGCTTCTCAACATATTTGATGGGCTTCTCAACATGATATTTGATGGGCTTCTCAACATTATATTTGATGGGCTTCTCAACATATTTGATGGGCTTCTCAACATATTTGATGGGCTTCTCAACATTATATTTGATGGGCTTCTCGACATGATATTTGATGGGCCTCTCAACATATTTCATGGGCCTCTCAACATATTTGATGGGCTTCTCAACATGATATTTGATGGGCCTCTCAACAAGATATTTGATGGGCTTCTCAACATGATATTTGATGGGCCTCTCAACAAGATATTTGATGGGCTTCTCAACATGATATTTGATGGGCCTCTCAACAAGATATTTGATGGGCTTCTCAACATGATATTTGATGGGCTTCTCAACATGATATTTGATGGGCCTCTCAACAAGATATTTGATGGGCTTCTCAACAAGATATTTGATGTGTTTCTCAACAAGATCTTTAAAATTATGCTTGACGAGCCTCTAAATATGATACTTATTATGAGCCAATCGCTTTGGGTCGGCGTGGTATAACAGATTGTTACTTACTAAATCGAAGAGTCCCAACTTGGAACCCACTGGGGCCTCGGGTAGATGAGGCTCGTTAGCTGGGGACAGCCACTCTTCTAGGAGAGACAACTCCAAAATTAAACAACTGCTGCCTTGTAGTTTGTTTTTGGTTGGACAAAGGCTATGGAAGCAAATCCAAATAAAATACTTAAAAAAAACTTTTTAAAAAACCACGTTTTTCTTGTGGACTAAAAAGTAGAAAATAACTATTTACATACATTTGATGACAAAAAACGTGGGTACGTTCACCATCAAATTTCCCGACCCATCTGCCCGACCCACGTTTTTTGTCATCAAATGTATGTAAATAGTTATTTTCTACTTTTTAGTCCACAAGAAAAACGTGGTTTTTTAAAAAGTTTTTTTTAAGTATTTTATTTTCTCCTTTTTAGTCCGTTGCTACACATGAAAAACGTGTTTTTTAAAAAAGTTTTTTATATAGTTTATTTTCTACTTTATCTAATGACTTGATTAAGTATGAATTGACTAAGTGTTTATAAATACACGGACTAAAAAAATCTTGAGCGACCAGGATTCGAACCTGGGTTGTCGCGGCCACAACGCGAAGTACTAACCACTATACGATCACGGCCAGCGCGCTCACATCGATTGGGGCCGAAGTAACTGTGTCAACAAGCCTCCAGTCTTGTCGGTATCTTTAGAAATCATGTCCTCAATTTTATGGTCCTTTGGTCGTAATTAAATTAAGCTAATTACGGTCTCTAATTGCTAGTTTTTATGATTGCATCTGAAATTGTTAGGCGAAAGTAACCTGCATGCCAAATTTCAGATCTATAGAGCAATCAGAAGTGGGCTAATTTTCGATGTCAATTTTAACAACAAACACATCCACGCGAAGCTGAGTTAATAAAAACGTGTTAAAAAGAAAAGCAGGCTGAAATCGGAGTCAATGGCCTCAATGGCGCATAACCAGTTGACACGTAACGCATAATTGTGTTGAAGGCGTGGTCGAGTCGGCAAAAGTTCATGGTTGATAAATTCGAACAAAGTCTCGAGTTCAAACCCACTGGCAGATAAATCTCGATCCCCTTCAACACTAATAATTAAGAACGAAGAAGAAGAAGAAAGAAGAGGAACCCACTGGGAGATGAGGCTTGACAGCAACAAATCTCGTATTTTATTCATGCTCGGGCAAAGGCTAAGGGAGAGAATAAAAACAAAAGCAAAAGCAGGCTGGACTCGGAGTCAATGAGCCATGCAGCGCATAACATGTTGAGAAGTAATATTTAATTTTGTTGGTAAAAATTCCATTCAAATATTACAATTAAGAACGAAGAAGAGAAAAAGCCTTTCAAGACTATACTTTTTTGTTATCCCCTCAGTACTATAGTTATTTAACCCTGCACTAATATACGTGGTCAAATACTTGATAACCTTTCAAAACGATACTTGATAACCTTTCAAAACGATACTTGATAACCTTTCAAAACGATACTTGATAACCTTTCAAAACGATACTTGATAACCTTTCAAAACGATACTTGATAACCTTTCAAAACGATACTTGATAACCTTTCAAAACGATACTTGATAACCTTTCAAAACGATACTTGATAACCTTTCAAAACGATACTTCATGACCTTTCAAAACGATACTTGATAACCTTTCAAAACGATACTTGATAACCTTTCAAAACGATACTAAATTAACCACTCAAAACGATACTTGATAACCTTTCAAAACGACACTTGCTCATTCTTTCAAAACGATACTTGATAACCTTTCAAAACGATACTTAATAACATTTCAAAACGATACTTGATTAACTTTTCACTACGATATTCGAATTACACTGGGTGGTTGGAGAGGGTGATAGGTAGAGGGTGGTTGGAGAGGGTGGTTGGAGAGGGTGGTTGGAGAGGGTGGTTGGAGAGGGTGGTTGAAGAGGGTGGTAGGTAGAGGGTGGTTGAAGAGAGAGACTGGATGGCGATATATATTTGGGGAGGGGATAAGGAGGTCTGGGGGGAAGAAAAAAATATGGGAAAGGAGGGGAGGGTGAAGAGAGGCTGGACAGGGGATGGTGGTGGGTGAGGTGATGGAGGGTAGTAGAGTTGAGGTATGTGAGAAAACATTGGGGAGAATGCGAGAGGTGGGGAGGTAGGTGGGATTGTGGAAAATATAAGCGGGAGAGGGAAAGTGTGTGGAGAGGGTGGGGGAGGGTGGTATATATATGAAAAAAGGATGGCGATACTTTGGGTAGAGGGTGGGGGGAGTGAACATTGAGGTGAGTGATTGTGGTAGAATTGGGGACAGGGGTAGGGATTGCGATTCTAAGCACACTGCGGAGGGAGGTGGGATAGTGTGGAGGGGTGGTAGATTGTGAGGAGAGGGGGAGGGTGGTGAGAGGTGGGAGATTGTTTGGAGATGGTAGAGAGGGGTGGCAGATTGTGGCGAGAGGTATGGAGAGGTGGGAGATTTTGGGGAGAGGTGGGAGATTGTGGAGAGAGGTGGGGAGAGGTGGGATATTTTGGGGAGAGGTGGGAGATTGTGGGGAGAGGTGGGGGATTTTGGGAAGAGGTGGGAGATTGTGGTGAGAGGTGGGGATTGTATAAGCTGCCCTACAAGCTGTAAATCTGTATTCAAATATTAAAACACACTGCACTTTTCTGTACTTTAATATCTTTCACAAATATTTGTGTCACATTTTAAACAAAAATATTTCGCAATGTCTACAAAGCACAAAACACAAATCGCTTTAGGCTTACTTTAAAAAAATCTATGAGGCAAATCTTTTTATTTAGTTTTAATTGATGTTTTTCTTGCCTTCCTCAGTGTGCAAGCTTTTTTGAGATAGATGAAGATACCTTCGTTTTCAAACAAAATAGTTTATCTGGAAATGTTTGTTGAAAGAAAATCCCCATCTCTGACCCATCTTGCACTTCTTTCCCGTTATGCTTTACACCAGAACGTGCGCTGGTAAAGATGAAGTAGAGTTTATCTGTTTCTGTGATCGCGTATATTTTCCCACTAGAGCGTGGTTCGACAGATGCGTGCCCGAGTTTTGAACTCGAGATCTCTAGGCTAGCAAGTGGTTGCTCTATCAACCAACCATTAAAATATGCATGCAACACATCTTGATGTTGTCCAGAACTCAAGGACAAAAATGGATTCGAAGATATTTTGTATGTGTATGTGCATTCTTTTATACAAGTGTATAAAAAGGGTGGCAATTTTTTAATTCTAGAAGGCATTAATAGAATAGTCAGAATCAATGATAAATATAAGGAAATTATAAAAAGAAAGTTGTTTTAGATTTGAAACGAATGTTAGCCAGTCTTGGAGCATTAGCACAAATCATAGGGTTATGTATAACTCCTATCATTGTCTCTAGTAGTAGAGGGGGGGGGGGCTACACTTTTAGTTGAATCGATAGAAAAGTTATATCGAAATGTGGAGTCTATTGATTTGGGCACACAAAAAAGACATTCTAGCCGTCCCTGTACATTCCTTACAGTTTCATTGGTCCTTTTTTGTTTTGGTATCCCATCTGCTCATCTGATTGGTTACCTTGACACGTTGGCAATTATTCTTGTTTTGATTGGTCGACAAGGAAATAGCTGAAGTGAAATGAAAAAAGGTATAAAATATCTGGAGCAGGCTGAACAGCGAAGGTTAAAATCTTTCTGCTCAGTCTTCCTGCTCGGTAAGTATATACAGATATATATATATATATATATATATATATATATATATATATATATATATATATATATATATATATATATATATATATAAACTCTGTTCTCCACGTACACATTTTCTTGCTGATTCAATGATAATTTCATTAATGAAATAAAATGATGTTTTCAGAAATCCAGCCTACTGTGCTAATTAGAAATGGCTTACAATTTCAAAATTTTATCTGGCTTTCTGCTGCTTTTAAGCGCTGCTGGTGTGCTGAGTAAGTAGAAATTAAAACTTTAGTTTAAAAAGCTATTGATATTTTGTTTGTAAATTTTGGTCATTGTAAACTATTACTAGAATAATCTATATTGGAAGCAAAGTGTGTGGTGTGTTTTTAATGCTTAACATATAGGTTACTTATCGTGGTGAATTTCTTAAAACATACTAAAGCAAAGTTTGTGGTGTGTTTTTAATGCTTAACATATAGGTTACTTATCGTGGTGAATTAATTAAAACATACTAACTAGATAGTAAAATACTGCATAGGGCGAAATATTGGATTTGTTTAAGGGCAAAGAGAAAACACTATTTAGGGGGACAGATTAAATTCACCAAAAGGGGATGAATAAAATAAGGACGACAGACTTGGAAATGGTGCTCGTTTATAAAACCATCTAGGGATCAGTGGCGTAGGCAAGGGGGGTTAGGGGGGTTATAACCCCTACCATGGACTCACACCCCTATATATATATATATATATATATATATATATATATATATATATATATATATATATATATATATATATATATATATATATATATATATATGATTTTATACATATGGAAAAATATTTGAAACCCTCCCATGACCAATTCCTGGCTACGCCACTGCTAGGGATTATATTATGAAACCAAACAACAGCAGTAAATAATACATAACTCATGTCCGGCACTACTAGGACCAGAGTTTCTTCCAGGCATCTCTTCGGGGGGGGGGGGGGCGGCTAAGCCCCCCAGAAAAAATTCGACCGCCTCCCCTCCCCCCCCCCGAACGAAATGAAATTTATATAATTTATATAGAAAATATATACTTTTAACAGTGTCCGCCCCCTCCCCACCGAAGAAAGTCTACCGCCACCCCCCTTCCCCCCGAAAATTTCAAGTGCCCCCCCCCCCCCCCCCCGGAGAAAAAAGTTTGGAAGAAACACTGACTAGGACTAACCGATTTTAAAATATAAATTGATTTGGTTCTACAGGTGACTGTGTTGTGTACACAAAAGCGCTTCAGTCTAATGGTCCTAGCACAATCACTACTACCCAGGTACTTTCTCAACTTTTATACACACAGACACAGAGACACAAATACACTGTTTAAGCCTGCTAAGGTAATACCACCACACAAAAAAGATAGCATCCAAGATCCTAACAACTACAGGCCAATTGCTATGCTTTCTTTCCTCACCAAACCATTCGAAACGCATATAAACAATAATGCATGTCGAACTACCTTAAAAATCATAAACTTTTGTACAGTCATCAATCTGGGTTTAGAAAGTTTCTTGTCACACAGCTTTGTTTAAAATGAATGTAAACTGGCTAAAAAAAAAATTAACTAAATATTAGAAACTAAAGTGAACCACGCTTTTCTTTATCGTTATTTAAATAGTAGTGTATAATTTATTTTCTTCTTTTTAGTGCATTATTACATATAAGCTTGTTATTAAAACGTTTTTTAAGATTTTTTTTTTAAGTTTAAGTATTTAAAATGGATTAAAAATCACGTCTATATCCCTAGTTGCTATCCCCTGTAGTGTTGTATAAGAATTTTCAAGAAAGTTTAGGGGAGATTACTGCCGGTTTATTTCCTAGAGTCTACCGGGATTTTTTTCCCTTAGCCCACCGAGATGTTTTTTTTTACCTGGAGCCCACCTGAATTTTATCCGGTACACCAGGGGCAGTGGCGTAGCCAGGATCGTCTCAAGGGGGGGGGGGGGTCCAATTTTTACCCGGGGACAAAGTTTTGATTTGCACCCCCCCCCCCCCTCAAACTTTCGATCCCACCCCCACCCCCCCCCCTCAAACTTTCGATTTGCACCCGCCTCATACTTTATATATATATATATACCGAGGGGTCTATGGGGGGGTGGGGGGGTTATGACCCCCCCCTAACCCCCCTGCCTACGCCACTGACCAGGGGTTCAGTCCACTCCTGGTGACAGACAGCAACATAGACATATATATATATATATATATACAGCGATATAAACATAGATATACAGCAACATAGACATATATATATACAGCGATATAAACATAGATATACAGCAACATAAACAATATATACAGCGATATAAACATAGATATAAACACACAAGTACATTGTATTTTTTTACTTTTAATTTAGGGCTGCCAAGACTACTGTGTGTCCCTGGGGAATTGTATATTATATACCTACACACAAAGCGGATGCATTGTAACTAGCGTTGGTGTGAATGGGGCTACGGATACAAACGGATTTGGGTTTGTTGTTTGTGGTGAGTAAAACGCCTCGATCACGCAAACCTTTAGATATAAATCATGACAGGAAATAGATAATAAACTGTTTATGATTGTTAATTATAAAGTTGTCAAAAAAAAGTAATGTGCAAGTTTGTTTTTAAATTAAAAACTAACGTGAACCAATTAGCAATTTATCGTGTGACAATGAAGAATAAACGAATGAGGAATCAACAATTGAAGAAATGAAGGGGTGAAGGAATAACAGAATAAAGGAATGAAAGAAAGAAAGGAATATAGGAATGAACGAATGAACAAATGAACGAAAAAGCGATTGAACGAATGAACGATTGAACGAATTACTTAATTAATGAATACTTTGGAAATCAATTATTTTATATTTTCAAAATTTAGATCCGATAACGCCAACTACTTCAACGGTCTCGACAACCACTTCTACCACAACCACAACAACCACACCAACCACCACCACCACAACCACCCCCACAACCACCACCGACACCACAACCACCACCACAACCACCCCGACAACCACAACCACCACCGACACCACAACCACCCCCACAACCACCACCACAACCACCCCGACAACCACCACCGACACCACAACCACCCCCACAACCACCACCACAACCACCCCGACAACCACAACCACCCCCACAACCACCACCACAACCACCCCGACAATCACCACAACCACCCCGACAACCACCACAACCACCCCGTCAACCACCACCACAACCACCCCGACAACCACCACAACCACCCCGACAACCACCACCACAACCACCCCGACAACCACAACCACCACTGACACCACAACCACCACCACAACCACCACAACCACCCCGACAACCACCACCACAACCACCCCGACAACCACCACCACAACCACCCCGACAACTACTACCACAACCACCCCAACAACCACCACAACCACCCCGACAACCACCATAACCACTCCGACAACCACCACCACAACCACTCCAACAACTACCACAACCACCCCGACAACCACCACAACCACTCCAACAACCACCACAACCACCCCAACAACCACCACAACCACCCCGACAACCACCACAACCACTCCAACAACTACCACAACCACCCCAACAACCACCACAACCACCCCAACAACCACCACAACCACTCCAACAACCACCACAACCACCCCAACAACCACCACAACCACCCCGACAACCACCACCACAACTACACCAACAACCACCACAACCACCCCAACAACCACCACAACCACTCCGACAACCACCACAACCACCCCAACAACCACCACAACCACTCCGACAACCACCACCACAACCACCCCAACAACCACAACAACCACCCCGACAACCACCACCACAACCACCCCGACAACCACCACAACCACCCCGACAACCACCACCACAACCACTACAGCCACTACCACCAAGACCACCAAACGCAAGTCAAAAAGTAGATGTAAGTAAAGATTAAACTTTACGTGTTAGTTGAATGATAAACTTAAATAGCCACTAACGTCATTTGATACGATATTACTTTCATAATTATATTTAGTCAGATTAAGCTATCTTTACTGTCACGCGTGTAACAATGAAGTAACTTTTACTGAATTTTTCCACAGCACGTAATGGCAGCAAATCTAAGTAAGTGACATTTTAAGTAATTAAATAATTACTTAAAATATGTAGGGCCTATATATATGTATATATATATATATATATATATATATATATATATATATATATATATATATATATATATATATATATATATATATATATATATATATATATGCCGCACCGGGTGACCCTCGACATAGCGACGCCACTGCCTTTACTAATTTTTCAGTACTTTAAAACTTTTATTAAATAGAGTACCATGACTAAAAACTATTTAGCACTAATTGAACATGATAATGTGCGTGTACATGTGCGAAATAGTAGTATTTCTGTCTACTAATTTCAGAAAATCTTAATTAATTTATAAAATAGCCATCCAATCAATTCAAATTTAAAGTGAGAAACGAATCTGTCAGCTAAAGGTGCTCAAAATTTCACTCGGCAGTTTTGATCTACGACGACAGATTGAGCAGGTTAAATAAAAACTTGTAATTATGCAAAATTTAGACGTTGATTTTTTCGCATATCTTGAGTTCGGTTCGCGGGCTAGGGTCCTTGAGCTAACGCAGCTCAAATGGGTACCTGGCTTTAGTACGGGAAAGTAAAGGCAGCTGGGCATATAACTGACCAAACTATCCCTTGATATGCCAAAATATGCGAAAATAGGACCACAATGTTTTAGCATATAATAGAATAAACATTGAGTAAATGGAATTGTTTTAAAAAGAAAACAGTATCAAAGCGATACAATTACGAAATGTGCATCCGTGCATGTAAAGCGTTTCCATATTGATGAAATATTGATAATATATTGATAAGATATTGATAATATGTTGATCACAATTTGATCATTTTTGGGGACGGCATGGTCGAATGGTAGAGCTAACAGCTACTAAGCCGAACGTCTCGAGTTGGGATCCTTAGCTTCAGCCTAACTCCCATGGGTACTTGACTCACGTTAGGGAAATATAGGCGGCTAGGCACAGTGCTGATTTATTTATACCCTCCCATGGCGAGGTTGTTGAAACAGATGAACTCTACTTCATCTGCCCCATTTGTCTTGAGCACAAAAGGGAAAAGATCATATTGATCCCATATTGATCCCATATTGATCCCATATTGATCCAATATTAATACCAATCTGTCTATTATTGATTACATGTTGATCACTTATTGATACTATTAAACACATATTGATCTCATATTAATCACAGATGTGGCTGATCTCACCAGAGTGAAGTTATCACTCCCTGACTAAATTCCTTTTCACCTCTCAAACCCTAAACATTTATCTTAATCTTAAATACATTTCACCTTAGCCATTCAATATTCTACGTTTTATTTAGTGTTTTAAAAAAAATATTGTTAATCTTCCTGTGTGTGTACTTGTGAGTATATGTGGGTGCTTTTGTTTATGTGTGTGTTCTTGTGTTTATTGCTTGTGTGTGTGTGTGTGTGTGTGTGTGTGTAAGTGGTGTTGTAAATTTTTCTGAGTGGTGTCTAAATTACAGCCTTCTCTTCACAGCTCCAGCGGAGGTCGCCGAGGGTTCTTCGGATTTGGTCGCAGGAGGTAGGGTCAACGTCTGTTTAATTAGTGCCGGAGGTAGGGTCAAAGTCTCTAATTAGTGCCGGAGGTAGGGTCAACGTCTGTTTAATTAGTGCAGGAGGTAGGGTCAAAGTCTCTAATTAAAGCCGGAGGTAGGGTCAACGTCTGTTTAATTAGTGCAGGAGGTAGGGTTAAAGTCTCAATTAGTGTTTTTGAAAACAAGGGCGCATACAACCTAGAAACGAATAAAATTACCCGCAAATCAGTTGATTTAATCTCTCACAAGTAATCTATTCATACTATGCTAACAAATTTTGGAAATTAAAACGAAAGGATAAAGCGCATGTACTTCATTAACATTAAATAGTTATACCAGTTGTATTACAATGCAAATTTGTTGTACCTTTTTAATTAACTGTTATGAATAATTTTTTCCACAGATGGTTTTAAAACCAAAGGAAATCCTGGCTGAAAAAAAAAGTTATTGTGACGTTTACCTGTCTTACTCACAGTCTGGGCATGGATTTACGACGCTCGTAAACTTTATAAAAAATATTTGACTTTAGTTGAATGTGTTCTTGTAAAAACATTTACTATTGTTGTGTTATTATTTATTTTTTATTAGTCATAATCAAGTAATTGATAAACTGAGTTTTTTTTTCCTAATTACTTCAGATGTGTATTCATATCTTTTTAATATAGAAACAATATTCTGTTTTAATTGTTACTTTTTTGGGATAATAAAATTTTACGATAAAAGTAAATCGTTTGTTGTCGTAACTATTATCATTTACATTTTTTTACTTTCTCGTATATACAGAGTATAGAGAAAGTATTGTAATCGTGCAAAAAAAAAAAAATTGAGATTTTTTGCAAATCTCGACGTTTTACACCTCACTGATACGGAAAAACATAATTTTGCAATCTTGTCCGTATGTCTCTCTGTGTGTGTGTGTGTGTGTGTGTGTGTGTGTGTGTGTGTGTGTGTGCATGTATGTCTGTCTGTAAACACGATAACCGGAGTACCGTTACAGCTAGGTTGATGAAATTTCATATATAAGTATTATATCAAATTTGTAGATCGGTATCAACTTTTCCAATAACCGGAAGTGGGACTTTTTTACTTTGAATTTTTCAAAAGCCTATAACTTGAGTAGCCTACTCTTTCAGATATTTACATGAAATTTCACATGTACGTAATTGATATAATTCTCTACCTTCATTCAAATTTTGAGTAATTTCCGTTGACCGGAAGTAGTAATTTACGCTATTTCCTATTTCTCAAAAAATGCATCTGAATTTATAAAGTACTAATAATATTCCGCACTATTATGCACATTTTGTTTGGCGTTCACTTGGTGTGCAATTCTTTTTTCTACGAGATTCTATTCTATTATAAAAAGTTTAAGTAGTTTAAAATGGATTAAAAATCATGTCCATATCCCGAGTTGCCATCCCCCGTAGTTTTTTATATGTATATATATATACAAAGTTTAAGGGAGATCACTCCCGGTTTATTTTGTATCGTAACTGTAGATTATACCTCTCTAAGAGTCAAAGCCTGGGACAGTTATTTCATCATAATGGTGGTATTGGGTAGGCCTACATCGACACACGTAGGCTGTGGTTGGACCTACAACCCAAAACCAGTCGTACCAAATGGCCTTAGAGATTATCGAATACATTCAACAATGCTACACTTGGCCGTAGAGAATATCGAATACATTCTACAATACTACACATTCTAATAAGATACGAGGTTTCCACTGGTGTCCTAGATTTCACCATACTCAAAATATTATCACTCTGGACTATATCGATCCACAAACAGAAACATTATATAGGGCACATACTGAGTTAGAGACCATTGTATCGTTTGATACTGGACTATATCGATCCACAAACAGAAACAATATATAGGGCGCATACTGAGTTAGAGACCATTGTATCTTTCGATACTGGACTATATCGATCCACAAACAGAAACATTATATAGGGCACATACTGAGTTAGAGACCATTGTATCGTTCGATACTGGACTATATCGATCCACAAACAGAAACATTATATAGGGCACATAGTGAGTTAGAGACCATTGTATCTTTCGATACTGGACTATATCGATCCACAAACAGAAACATTATATAGGGCACATACTGAGTTAGAGACCATTGTATCTTTCGATACTGGACTATATCGATCCACAAACAGAAACATTATATAGGGCACATACTGAGTTAGAGACCATTGTATCTTTCGATACTGGACTATATCGATCCACAAACAGAAACATTATATAGGGCACATACTGAGTTAGAGACCATTGTATCGTTCGATACTGGACTATATCGATCCACAAACAGAAACATTATATAGGGCACATAGTGAGTTAGAGACCATTGTATCTTTCGATACTGGACTATATCGATCCACAAACAGAAACATTATATAGGGCACATAGTGAGTTAGAGACCATTGTATCGTTCGATACTGGACTATATAGATCCACAAACAGAAACATTACACAGGGCACATAGTGAGTTAGAGACCATTGTATCGTTTGATACTGGACTATATCGATCCACAAACAGAAACATTATATAGGGCACATACTGAGTTAGGGACCATTGTATCGTTCGATACTGGACTGTATCGATCCACAAACAGAAACATTATATAGGGCACATACTGAGTTAGAGACCATTGTATCGTTCGATACTGGACTATATCGATCCACAAACAGAAACATTATATAGGGCACATACTGAGTTAGAGACCATTGTATCGTTTGATACTGGACTATATCGATTCACAAACAGAAACATTATATAGGGCACATACTGAGTTAGGGACCATTGTATTCATTTGATACTGGACTATATCGTTCCACCAACAGAAACATTATATAGGGCACATACTGAGTTAGAGACCATTGTATTCATTTGATACTGGACTATATCGATCCACAAACAGAAACATTATATAGGGCACATACTGAGTTAGAGACTATTATTCCGTTCGACGCGGAACTAATTTATTCATCCACTAATGTATATATTTCATGAATAAAGAATAGAGTTTAATCAAGATGATAACTTTAAAACACATTATTGTGGTACTCTCTGGTTTATCAATGTTCATACAATTGTTAACAACTGCTGTAGCATTCTGTGTAGCGTAGAGTTTGGTTCGCTAGACGAAGAGCTAAGATAATACAAATGATTTTCTTGTGATGGACAAGCAACCCTATCGTTAAATAAACCGGGAGTGATCTCCCCTAAACTTTCTCGAATATTCTAATATACAATTACGAGGGATGGCAACTCAGGACATAGACAATATTTGTTATCCATTTTTAATTACTTAAACTTTTCATAATAGAATAGAATCTCGTAAAAAAAAGAATTGCACACCAAGTGTAAAGTTTCCCTTTTAAACCTGAAAGTCTATGGGGCAAGTGAACTGGAGTTAACTTGTTTCTGTGACCTCGGCATATGAAGAGATAGTGTGGTCAGCACTATGCCCAGCCGCCTTAACTTTCCCTAACAGGAGTTAGGTACCCATCAGAGTTGGGTGGACTCAGGGACGGTCTTCTGACTTGAACCCGGATTCGAACTCGAGACTAACGGGCTAGCAGTCCAGCTCTCTACCGCTAGACCACTACGTCCCACACCAAGTGAACGCCTAATAAAATGTGTATAAAAGTGCGGGATATTATTAGTACTTTATAAATTTACATGCGTTTTTTGAGAAATCGGAAATAGCGTAAATTAGTACTTCCGGTCAAACTGAAATTACTCAAAATTTGACAGAAGGTAGAGAATTAGATCTTTTACATACGTGTGAAATTTCATGCATCTATCTAAAATAGTACGCAACTTATAGGCTTTTGAAAAATTCAAAGTAGAAAAAGTACAACTTCCGGTAATCGGAAATCGCTCAAACGTTTATCAGTGTCTACGATTTTGATAAAATACGTATATATGAAATTTCATCAACCTAGCTGTAACGGTACTCAAGTTATCGTGTTTACACACAGACACACAGACAGACGCACAGACATACGGACAGAATTGCAAAGTCCAGTTTTTACTACTCGATATCGCATAAAACGCCAAAACGTTTATATATTTGTATTTATAATTTTTGCCTGATTAAAATAAGTCCTCTATACTCCGGATGTGATGAAGGACTGAGGAGTAAAACGGTGAAAACTGTCAAAATTTCATGTTATTTTTGTGCACGATTACAATACTTTCTCTATACTTCGTATATACGAGAAAGTAAAAGCATAGACAAATGTTTTAGCTGAACTGAATTCTTTACAAAATTTGTGAACAATGATGTGTTTTATAAGCCCCTCTTTATCAGAGTAAAACACTGTTTAAAGAACTTTTACATATGGATCAAATTAGGCCCCTACACACAGATAACATTCGTAGATCATATCCAGTTACGCTGATATTGTATTTGCGTAACAAAATATACTAAAGTAACGATTTTTCATTTCAACAGCTGCGCGCAGAATTTATGTCAACAGCAAGTTTTTACGTCATGTAGTGCAGCTGCCAGCTGTTTCAAAACATCTCTAAATGTCGTTGTTGTTGTCATTTTCACAGAGCAGACTCAATAATAAAAGATTTTATTTAAACGTTTCTTTTACCACTGCGTGCCCGCTGGATTCAAGTTTTATGTAAATATTCGTGTTGGACACAAAGAGACGGCAATAAAAGAATACAAAAGGAAAACAAGAAAGTTTAGTCTTAAAGACGTTTTATTGTTAGTAAAACTCTCACAGCTGTGGAAGATAGAGAGCAGTACATGTTTAATTGATCTTTTAATTGATCTTTTAATTGATCTTTTAATTGATCTTTTAATTGATCTTTTAATTGATCTTTTAATTGATCTTTTAATTGATCTTTTAATTGATCTTTTAATTGATCTTTTAATTGATCTATTAATTGATCTTTTTATTCATCTTTTAATTCATCTTTTAAGTGAACTTTTAATTCATCTTTTAATTCATCTTTTAATTCATCTTTTAATTCATCTTTTAATTCATCTTTTAATTCATCTTTTTATTTATCTTTTAATTGATCTTTTAATTGATCTTTTTATTCATCTTTTAATTTATCTTTTAAGTGAACTTTTAATTCATCTTTTAATTCATCTTTTAATTCATCTTTTAATTCATCTTTTAATTCATCTTTTAATTCATCTTTTTATTTATCTTTTAATTCATCTTTTAATTCATCTTTTAATTCATCTTTTAATTCATCTTTTAATTCATCTTTTAATTCATCTTTTAATTCATCTTTTAATTCATCTTTTAATTCATCTTTTAATTCATCTTTTAATTCATCTTTTAATTCATCTTTTAATTCATCTTTTAATTCATCTTTTAATTCATCTTTTAATTCATCTTTTAATTCATCTTTTAATTCATCTTTTAATTGATCTTTAGTAGCCTGTAATTGTACAATAGATGCTTCGTATTTTTTTGTCCGCTTACTGGTACACTATGCAAGTAGGCCTACTGGTATACTAACTGAATTGGCCTACTGGTACACTATGCGAGTAGGCCTACTGGTATACTAACTGAATTGGCCTACTGGTATACTAACTGAATTGGCCTACTGGTATACTAACTGAATTGGCCTACTGGTATACTAACTGAATTGGCCTACTGGTATACTAAGTGAATTGGCCTACTGGTATACTAACTGAATTGGCCTACTGGTATACTAAGTGAATTGGCCTACTGGTATACTAACTGAATAGGCCTACTGGTATACTAAGTGAATTGGCCTACTGGTATACTAACTGAATTAGCCTACAGGTATACTAACTGAATTGGCCTACTGGTACACTATGCGAGTAGGCCTACTGGTATACTAACTGAATTGGCCTACTGGTATACTAAGTGAATTGGCCTACTGGTATACTAACTGAATTGGCCTACTGGTACACTATGCGAGTAGGCCTACTGGTATACTAACTGAATTGGCCTACTGGTATACTAACTGAATTGGCCTACTGGTATACTAACTGAATTGGCCTACTGGTATACTAACTGAATTGGCCTACTGGTACACTATGCGAGTAGGCCTACTGGTATACTAACTGAATTGGCCTACTGGTATACTAAGTGAATTGGCCTACTGGTATACTAACTGAATTGGCCTACTGGTATACTAACTGAATTGGCCTACTGGTATACTAACTGAATTGGCCTACTGGTATACTATGCAAATCGACAATGTACAAATTCATCAGCACTTTAAAATAATGAGCGTTGTTAAGCATTTTACTAATACGATTATTAGGCATTAATTATGATTAGAACTCGATTTTTAAGTATAAACTATATCAGCAGCACATTTTTTGAGAAAAAAAGTTGTTGTAGACGTCATTGCTGCTGTTTGAATGTCAATTCAAGCACTACCCATGACGCCCTATGAATGACGCCAAATCAGCGCATTCAGTTGCTAAGGCAGCTATGAGGGAACTTGGGACACAGAAAGACACATTACCGTCTGGGTAATAGTAATACCCCTGAATATGCCAGAAACGTGTGCACCATTGAACTTTGCTGCTTACCAAAGTACATATGTACTGACTCTTTGATTTCTATTACCATAAGATAATAATGATTTTCTAAATTACATCTGATTAAGCGAACCAGTAAATTCCAACATCCATCAACTCAAGATGACCAGGCTTATTGTTATATAATGAGTGGCTGACCACATGAAATTGCCTTAATGAAAAACAAACCAATAAATACACTACACTATGTAAGTCGGGATTAACTTTGACGTCAGTTTAGAAATGCCATCGATCTGATATACTCGATAATCTCTAACCAATAACAACAAAACTTGCTAAACACTGACAATAACTCCCTTGGTATCTCTGGTTAGGGTAGTGGGGAGTGTGTTGTGAAATACCAAACTCAAAACAACGCGATTAATAAAACATAAAATTTATATTATATTTTTATGTGTGTGGTATCGTGATATCGGTTTGTTTTCGTATAATATTCTAAAAGGTTTTTCAAGATTGTAATGCCTGACTTTGTAAATCTTTTTTTTTATATTTGGTTACCTCTTGGCCAAAATTTTGTTTTCTAGCAATTCCTAAGTAAACAATCCGCTATCTAGGATAAAAATCAGTCTGAAAATCCCTGCCAATACAAAAAAATAAACCGGAGTTATCTCTCCTAAACTTTCTTGAATATTCTTATATAAAACAACAGGGGATGGGAACTTGGGATATAGGCATGATTTTTGTTCGTTTATAATTACTTAAATTTTTAAAATAGAATAGAATCTAGTAGAAAAAAGAATTGCGCACCAAGTGAACGCAAAACAAAATGTGTAGAATAGTGCGGAATATTATTAGTACTTTATAAATTCACATGCGTTTTTTTGATAAATCGGAAATAGCGTAAATTACCACTTCCGTTCAACGGAAATAACTCAATAGAAGGCAGGGAATTAGATCTTCTACATACATGTGAAATTTCATTTTTCTATCTAAAATAATACTCAAGTTATAGGCTTTTGAAAAATTCAAAGTAGAAAAATTTCCACTTCCGGTTATCGGAAATCTCTCAAAAGCTGAAACGTATCTACGATTTTGATATAATACTTAAAAATGAAATCACATCAATCTAGCTATAACGGTACTCAAGTTATCTTGTTTACAGACACACACACATATACACACACATACATACATACACTCAGACATACGGACAATATTGCAAAACAATGTTTTTTCCAACTCATGGAGGTGTAAAATGTCGAGATTTGCAAAAATCTTTTTTTTTGCACGATTACAATACTTTCTCTATTCTTCGTATATACGAGAAAGTAAAAATCATAGACAAATATTCTCGAAACGAAAATCCTAGTAAAAAAAATCCCATGACGAAACTTGTAGCAATTATCTAGGCCAATAATCTCGAAGCTAACAACTTTTTAGCTGAAAATTTGCGAACTATCAAGTCTCAAGCTATTAGTCCTTATGATAACAACCCCCAATAATCCCCAACAGCCATCAACAATCCCCAACAATCCTCATCAATCCCCAACAATCCTCAACAATCCCCAACAATCCTCAACAATCCCCAACAATCCTCAACAATCCCCAACAATCCTCATCAATCCCCAACAATCCTCAACAATCCCCAACAATCCTCATCAATCCCCAACAATCCTCAACAATCCCCAACAATCCTCATCAATCCCCAACAATCCTCAACAATCCCCAACAATCCTCATCAATCCCCAACAATCCTCAACAATCCCCAACAATCCTCAACAATCCCCAACAATCTTCAATAATCCCCAACAATCCTCATCAATCCCCAACAATCTTCAATAATCCCCAACAAACTCCAATAAGCAGCCTGTGTATTACAATTTCGATCCTAACAATCATGGATTGTTCACGCTTATCACATCATAGACAAAAATTATGTTTGATTCATGCTTGATTTACCCTCAAACTTGCTTATTTATCGATACCAACTAAATATAGCAATGATATTGATCCTATGGATGACATATGGCAACCGCTGCAAGTACATTAAAGAGTTTTGTAAGGATTGATAAGGTGTAACCTACACGAGGTTTGGTTGTCTAGCTTTACAATGATGTTCAATCAATGATATACGGTTTTTTTTTTACAAAACAAGATGCTTACTTGAATAATACAGTGATAATAACAGCAATAAGACTTGTTTATTTCAATAAGACACGATGTTTATTTCATTAAGACACGATGTTTATTTCATTAAGACACGATGTTTTTTTCAATAAGACACGATAGTTATTTCAATAAGACACGATAGTATTTCAATAAGACACGATAATTATTTCTATAAGACACGATAGTTATTTCAATAAGACACGATAATATTTCAATAAGACACGATAATTATTTCTACAAGACACGATATTTTATTTCAATAAGACACGATATTTTATTTCAATAAGACACGATATTTTATTTCAATAAGACACGATATTTTATTTCAATAAGACACGATGTTTATTTCAATAAGACACGATATTTTATTTCAAAAAGACACGATATTTTATTTCAATAAGACACGATGTTTATTTCAATAAGACACGATATTTTATTTCAATAAGACACGATATTTTATTTCAATAAGACAGATATTGGAGATATCAATAAGACACGATGTTTATTTCCATAAGACATGATGTTTATTTCAATAAGACAGATATTGGAGATATCACTAAGACACAATGTTTAATTAAATAAGACACGATGTTTATTTCAATAAGACACGATGTTTATTTCATTAAGACACGATGTTTATTTCAATAAGACACGATAATTATTTCAATAAGACAGATATTGGAGATATCAATAAGACACGATGTTTATTTCCATAAGACATGATGTTTATTTCAATGAGACACAATGATTGTTTCATTAAGACACGATGTTTATTTCAATAAGACACGATGTTTATTTCCATAAGACACGATGTTTATTTCAATAAGACACGATGTTTTTTTCAATAAGACACGATAATTATTTCAATAAGACACAATGTTTATTTCACTAAGACACGATGTTTATTTCTATAAGTAGCGATGTTTATTTCACTAAGACACGATGTTTATTTCACTAAGACACGATGTTTATTTCTATAAGTAGCGATGTTTATTTCACTAAGACACGATGTTTATTTATATAAGTAGCGATGTTTATTTCAATAAGACACGAGGTCGCACGACCTAAGATGTAAACAAGATTCGTCTAGAGTTAGTTTCTAAAAATATCAAGTAGCCTTATTGATGTAATACGCGAACCATGAAGAAAGATAAACATAAAAAAATTGAATGAAAATTGCTGAGTTATAACTTTTTTTTTATCTGCAGGATCAAATTCTTTCCTATTGTTTATCTTGGTAAACATTGCATTATGTTAGTTTTTAATAACTGACTTTCAATACTTCTTGTGACAGATGTAAATATGCACAGATGTGTAGCGTGTTATGTAACAAACATACATCTATTATTTGTATATATATATATATATATATATATATATATATATATATATATATATATATATATATATATATATATATATATATATATATAAAATCACTACTTATTGTCTTGGGGACATGTGCCCTATACTGGAACTAGAGATCTCCATGTTGATAGCTGATGGATCTATCAACCAACCACCCCGTCTTTTACTTTCAGTCTGAGTCACCATATACATTTACTCTTCAACACAATTTCAAGGTTATCAACGACTGATAGATCGACAAGTTAGTTAGATATCTTGTATGCGTACATTCTTTAACACACATGGGAGTATGTGAGAAATCAAACATACGCATACTCTCTAAAAGTTAACCCATTAGCGAATGATTTAACACATCCATAATAAACATAAATTAACGGTAGCGAAAGGTAATTTTGATTTGACACCAATATTTTTTTCAATATTTTACTAAAACAAATTTTAAGCATGACTCTTATTGTATTTACTAAGTGTATCGAGAATCGACTAAACAGTTCAATATCTGTGACTTTACAACTCAGTCTAATCGATGAAGACGTACGGTGATCCTAAACTGCATTGTCTATTGATTGCGAAACAAACAATATTGTCCAAGCACGTACTTCTCACATCTTCATTGCTCAACTCGTTTTTGAAATCAAATCTGATTGGTTGGCTAAATACGTCAACAGTTAATCTTGTTTTGATTGGTTGAATTATTGAGAGAGCGAGTTCGATGTTAATAAAGGTACTAAATACCCGGAGATCTTTCAACATTACAGAGTAAACTGGAACAGTCAAATCTTTCTGATTTCTTTGTCTGTTAGGTAAGTAAGTAAGTATATATATATATATATATATATATATATATATATATATATATATATATATATATATATATATATATATAAATATATATATATATATATATATATATATATATATATATATATATATATATATATGTATATATATACATATATATATATATATATATGTATATATATATATGTATATATATATATGTATATATGTATATATATATATATATATATATATATATATATATATATATATATATATATATATATATATATATATATATATATATATAATTTTACAAACGCTTAAGCTAACGAATGATATATTTATAAATATCAGTTAACTTTTGAAAGTAAATCGATAGTGCACACTTATTTGTCCCTATACTCTTGTAGCAACAGATCAATACAACTTTATTGCTATTTTGCCCACGTTTCGTGACTTTTTTGTGACAATTTGTCTAGTGCTAAAGGGTTTGTTATGATTTTTCATCAGTGCACATTACACTTATGTTGTTTCGAGTCTTGATTGCTTTGGAATGTATTTGAAATTTTGAGCTGGCTTTCAAGTTTCATTAAAACAATGTGTGATTTTTATGTAACACAATCCAGTAAGTGATAGGGGTATTTTTTAATAGTCGCATAGAATCACATTTCTATAGAACTATTCATAAAATTTGTATTTATTATGCGTTTTTATTGTATCATTTAATTAAATATTTTAAAATGATGCATTGCTGATTACTTTATATTATTTTACAATACTACTTGAGAAAATATGAGATACATTATACTAAAGTCGATTCATTCGTCTCTTTACAAGGTCAGAATTCGCTAGCTTATTTAGGTGACATCAAAACTATTTCTTAACTGACCAATAATTGCTAGTCCACCTAGCTTTGATTGACCTTCACGGGAGAGTTTCGTCCTGCTTGTACACCTAGCTCTAATGGGCCAATTATATTATCACGGCGTGCTTTTATAAGTTCATCTATATCAGCTTATAGAGAAGGGGGCGGCGTGGTCGAGACGGTAAAGCTCAAGGTTGCTAAACCCTCGGGCAGATGAGGCTCGTTAGCTAAGGACAGCCACTCTTCTAGGAGAGACAACTCCAAAATCAAACAACTGCTGCCTTCTAGTTTGTTCTTGGTTGGACAAAGGCTATGGAAGCAAATCCAAAAAGAAAAGCAGGCTGAAATCGGAGTCAATGGACCAAATGGCGCATAACCAGTTGACAAGTATCCTTAATTGTGTTGGAGGTGGATCCATTCCAACACTAAAAATTAAGAACGAAGAATAAGAAAGAAGAAGCTTATAGAGTTTGACTTGAGATGTTACCCTTCTTTACCTAGCAGATGAGACCTTTTGATTTTATGCAACTTCCCAAGTAGGCTTTAACATAATATCTCAATTAAAACATGTCTCGTTAAAAAATAAAATTAATCTTTCCATGCGTCCAACCTAATATCATAATAAACCGACAATTTTTTTTAAGTCTGTGAATACTTAATAATATCTATTCAATAAATGTTTTATTTCTTTTAATTATGTTTTTTTATCAAATGTACAATTTAATATTTTTAATGGCTCATTTGAGTACCAAACTCAATTGAGCCAATAAAACACTAATTATTAGTTTTTTACCCTTTTTAAAATAAAATAATTTGAAGAAAAAAAAAATGTGCCACAAAAAATTATTTTATTTTTCAGAAGTCCAACCGACAATTTGAACTAGATATGGCTTACAGTTTCAAAATTTTATCTGGCTTTCTGGTGCTACTCGGGGCTACACATGTACACAGTAAGTGGATAATAAAACCTCCATATAAAATATAAAGCGTTATTTAAAACGCGTTCGTAAATTCCTGATTGTAGCTCATACTCATAGTCAATGCACCTTTTTAAAAGGTGATTTAACCAAGCTAGGACGGTTATCGCTGAAAATAATATTTGAGTACTTTCCCTTTGCAAGCACATCCGGATCAATATCGGATGTATAGATTTATTTTTTACATCAATTTACAAACTAATCATTTTCATAAATATAAAACAATACTAAAAGTTTTGAAAAATTAGTTTTAAAACTTTACAGTGGTGCCTAATATTTTCTTCAATTTGTAAATGTACACTAAACGCTACACACTACACACTAAATATTACACACTTGAGTGCTGTGTTGGGAACAAGCCGTGTTAGACATCGAGCTAACTTTATGTTTTGGTTTTACAGGTGCCTGTGTTGTGTACACCAAGGTGTACCAGTTTTCTGGGCCATCAACCATCACGTCAGTTCAGGTACTTCAGCCAACTACACCTGCTATATAAGTATACACGTAGGCCTTACTTCAGCCAATTACACGTGCGATATAGGTATACACGTAGGCCTTACTTCAGCCAATTACACGTGCGATATAGGTATAAACGTAGGCCTTACTTCAGCCAATTACACGTGCTACATAGGTAAACACATAGGCCTATGTGTGAACGTTTAATTAGAAATAGATATAGTTATTGGCATGGGGATGAAGAGGTAGACATAGATATATACACAGACAGAGACAGACCCAGACTCAGGTCCAGACCCAGACCGAGGTCCAGTTCAAGACCCAGACCCAAACCCAGACCCAGGTCCAGACCCAGACCCAGGTCCAGACCCAGACCCAGGTCCAGACCCAGACCCAGACCCAGACCCAGCCCCAGCGGTATACACATACATGTCTGTTGATATTTAGCTATTCCTCAGGCCTGCAAAGACTTCTGTGTCTCCCTAAAATCCTGCATATCGTATATCCGCTACCAAGGAGAATGTGTGGTGGCTCAGGTTGGCGTGGGTGGTGCTACGGAGACAGATGGATCTGGATATGTTGTTTGTGGTGAGCTAAAACACGTTGATCACGCTATGCTTGTGGGACGGTGTGGGCGTAGGATAGAGCGGTTGACTTCTTATCCGAAAATCTGTTTCAGATCCAGATCTCGATTTCGTACGACGTTCCTGAGACCACCCAGCTCTAATGGGTACCTTACTCCCCTTAAAGTACCTATACCTATACCTATACCTATACCCATACCCATACCCATACCCATACCCATACCCATACCCATACCCATACCCATACCCATACCCACACCCACACTCACACTCACACCCACACCCACACCCACACCCACACCCACACCTAATCTATAGCTATAGCTATAGCCACAGCCACAGCCACAGCCACATCTACATCCACATCCACATCCACATTCACATCCACATCCACATCCACATCCACATTCACATCCACATCCACATCCACATCCACATCCACATCCACATCCACATCCACATTCACATCCACATCCACATCCACATCTACATCCACATCCACATCCACAACTATATCTATATCTATATCTATATCTATACCCATACCCATACCCATACCCATATCCATATCCATATCTATATCTATATCTATATCTATATCTATACCTATACCTATACTTATACCTATACCTATACCTATACCTATACCTATACCTATACCTATACCTATACCTATACCTATACCTATACCTATACCTATACCTATACCTATACCTATACCTATACCTATACCTATACCTATACCTATACCTATACCTATACCTATATCTATATCT
Organism: Physella acuta; assembly: GCF_028476545.2. NCBI lineage: Eukaryota > Metazoa > Mollusca > Gastropoda > Physidae > Physella > Physella acuta. The sequence goes on from NW_026733154.1 coordinate 154,248, forward strand.
ATATCTATATCTATATCTATATCTATATCTATATCTATATCTATATCTATATCTATATCTATTTCTATTTCTATTTATATTTCTATTTCTATTTCTATTTCTATATGTTTATCTATATGTTTATCTATCTCTCTCTCTCTCTCTCTCTCTCTCTCTATATATATATATATATATATATATATATATATATATATATGTACAATCTAAATCTAGATGAGATTGCTTCAGCCACCACGAATAACAAACCCAGGTCAAAATCTAGATCAAGATGTAAGTAAACATCATAACATCATTCTTTATGTGTGATTGAGTGATTGATAAAATTAATTACTAATGCAAATTGGTGCTAGAACATTATCAGTTTCAAACTTTTGTTCAAGTCAGACAAAGCTATCAATTCTTTGACAAGTGTTATAACAAAGTAACTTTTATTGAATTCGTCCACAGCACGTAGTGGCAGCAAATCCAAGTAAGTGACGTTATTTATTTAACTAATTAAAGTATGTGTGTGTTGCACGTAATTACAAATTCAAATTTGAATACTTTCTCATAATCATACAATTTAAATAATTTAGGATCAAATACGTCACTTTTAGTTTATAATAATAAAGTGCAGTAATGAAGCTTTTGAGATGAATTGAATAATCCTTTAAATTGCATTTATAAATATGTATCTCCACGGGAATGTTTATGATGTTTTCATTTGAATGTTCTTTCTTAAAACAAAACATTGAATGTCAGAAATGTTAAATACATTTCACATTTCTGAAAATGTTCTCAAACTACTAAGGTAAAATATTAGAAATATGATAAAATCTCAAAGCGATCAGATAAAATAAAACTGCTGTCGTGTATGTTACGTGTAGGCATATTTGGGTTTAAGAGATTAATCTAATCCCAGTATTATCTAAGAGATTAATCTAATCCCAGTATTATCTATTATGTACAAATGATTAGTCACAAACTTTTTTCACTTCATCCTTTTACCCAAATGTTTTATTCTAACAATCATCAACTGGTATTCGATAAATGCGATTGATTATATAAAAAAAAGTTTGTTTTCTTATCTTTGTGTGTGTGGAAATATAGAGTTAACTTTTTTGTGATTGAACGATAATCAACAACCTTCTATCCTACAGCTCCCGCGGGGGTCGTCGACGCTTCATGTCTGGGCCGGGCCGTAGAAGGTAGGGGTCAAGGTTTAATTAGTGACAGGAGGTGGTGTCAAAGTTTAATTAGTGAACGCAGGTGGGGGTCAAAGTGTAATAAGTGAACGCAGGTGGGGGTCAAAGTGTAATAAGTGAACGCAGGTGGGGGTCAAAGTGTAATAAGTGAACGCAGGTGGGGGTCAAAGTGTAATTAGTGAACGCAGGTGGGGGTCAAAGTGTAATTAGTGAACGCAGGTGGGGGTCAAAGTGTAATTAGTGAACGCAGGTGGGGGTCAAAGTGTAATTAGTGAACGCAGGTGGGGGTCAAGTTGTGTGTAGTTAACGACGGTTTAATTATATCGTTGACGTACTAGCGACGATTGGCCAAGAAAAACGTAGTGAGACGATTAATAAAAAAAAATTAAATGACCAAATATTATAATACGAGCCGACCCGCGACGTATCATACGCCGCTATTTAGTTTGTTTTATTTTCTACTTATCAGTAATTCATAATTTGTGAATTCGACAATACTAATGCTGCCACTGAATATATTTGCTTTAAAACACTATCAGTGGCTCGTTATGGACGAGAAACCCCCCCCCCCTCCTTTCCCAAACCCCTACCCAACACCTCCCCCCTTGAAAGCAGCCTCCTCTTAGCTACCTCCCCTACGTTTAAAATAGTTTCAAACTAAATTATCTGCCCCTAATAGCCGTCAGTAAACCCAGCTCCACGAATGTGAACATTTAGAGTGAACACAGCTCACCAGACCATGTAGGGGTGGGTGTGATAGGGAGCGCGCTTGCAGCTTGTTTTCTAACGTCTCCCAGAAGAGAATTAGATATATGGATTGCATTGCCCCAAAGGATCGAAATGGGACGGCATGGTTGAATATTATAGCAAACGACTGCTAACCCGAAAGTCTTGAGTTCGAATCCAGGTTCAAGTTCGTCGAATGTCTTTGATTCCAACCAGCTCTGATGGGTACCTAACCCGTTAGGGAAAGTAATGGCGGCTGGGCATAGTGCCGCATGGGCCGTGAGGTTTGAAAGGTACTTGACCTTGTGTTTACTAAAGTATCAAGATTATAATAATAAAATATAATACAATAATACGAAAAAAACTACCATGTACTTCAACAAACCTTTTAAGTAGCATGGCCGTAGCATAATTATAAGAAATAAACCGGGAGTGATCTCCCCTAAACTTTTTCGAATATTCTTATATAACTTGGAATATAGACATGATTTTTTATTACTTAAACTTTTAAAAATAGAATAGAATCTCATAGAAAAAAGAATTGCGCACCAAGAGAACGCCAAAACAAAATGTGCATAATAGTGCGCAATATTATTAGTAATTTATAAATTTACATGCGTTTTTTGAGAAATCGGAAATAGCGTAAATTAGTACTTCCAATCAACGGAAATTACTCAAAATTTGACAGACGGTAGAGAATTAGATCTTTTACTTACATGTGAAATTTCATTTTTCTATCTGAAATATTACTCAAGTTATAGGCTTTTGAAAAATTCAAAGTAGAAAAAGTACCACTTCCGGTTATCGGAAATCGCTCAACAGTTGATCAGGATCTATGATTTTGATAAAATACATATGTATGAAATTTATTTAACCTAGCTGTAACGGTACTCAAGTTATTGTGTTTACACACTGACAGACAGACACACAGACAGACACATAGACATACGGACAAGATTGCAAAATTATGTTTTTCCGTATCAGTGAGGTGTAAAACGTAAAACTTTTTTGCATGATTACAAGACTTTCTCTATACTTCGTATATACGAGAAAGTAAAAAGTGGGTTAAAACTTAAAGTGTTAAAATTGGGTTATTAAAAAAGAGGGACTGGAAAAATAAAAACGATTCAAACGTACCTGCCAATAAAAATGTAAATAACTCACAAGTCCTGCATGCTGGGACGGTGGGGTCGATTGTAGAGCGTTCATCTGCTAGTGCGAAAGTCTCGAGGTCGGATCTTGGTACAGATTTGTGACGTCCCTGAGTCGACGCAGCTCTGATGGGTAGGCTACCTGACTTACGCTAGTAGAGGCTATTAGAGGCGACTAGGCTTCTGCTGACCACAGCATCACTTTATTTGCCGAGGTCAAGAAAAATATAAACTCTACTTCATCTGTCTTGTGGATCGTTAGGTCTGAACTTGACTTGTTTTACTACATACCGTTATTCAACATACACAATTTGTATATAAAATCTTATTTACAAGGAAATTTTTTTACTTTACTCAATATTAATAATTATACGACGCTTAATTATAATGTTACATATTGTTACTTCTATAATTCGTGACGTTCCTTTATCAGAGAAGTTATTAAACCAACAAAAATTATAATGTACATATTTTTACTTCAATAATAGTATTGTTGACCTTCTTTTATCACAGAAATCTTTGAACCAACGAAAACTGGTTTGGAAGCCATCTTTGTGAAGTTTACGTCCATCACGAACAGTCTCATCATATCTTCATGACGCTAGTAAACTTTATAAAAAATCTTATGTGATTTGAGAAATATGCGCTAGAAAATAAATCAGCTCAAGAGGTGTTGTTATGTATTAGTTGGAATAAAGTTATGAGAAACTGTTGATGTTTTTTTTCTAGTTACTTCCGGTAAATTATGTAAATTCGTTTTTTAGTAATATAGAAAAATTATTTTTAACCTAATTATTTGAAAAATAAAAGTTTTATGTTTAAAACGACTTATGAATACTTTTATAATTAACCTCATTTTCACTCATTAATTATTTTAGCTTTTTGTATGTAAAGCATATTTGCTATAAATCGTTTTACTTGCATTTTACATGTATGAATGTTGAATAGACCATTTAAATACAACTTTCACTTAATGTTCACAACAATAATACGATCTTCAGTATAACTTAGTTTTTTAATCCCTCTACAACTACTTAAACATCTTAGCATTACTAAATCATCTCAATATGACTAGTGTTTCCAAATACAAATTTACAAGACAGGAACCTTTACCTTTTATTGAATCGACTCTTAAAAAATAATTAATTGAAAATGGTAGTTTCTATGAAATTTATTTCATTATTACTAATACAAATAAACAGCGTAAGTCGTCTAAAGAAATTAAAAGCAATTACGTGTGCCATGTTAGTTTCGACCCAAGGTCTTCGTCAGCGAACAAGTGTGTGTTTAAATGTAAGAGTAAAGCAAAAACACTGGATACAATAATGGATTTGGATCGATTGTAGGAACCCGTATTGTCTAAAATCCACAATATTGTACAACGTTATACTATAGGCATGAAAAATCTATGTAATCATACTAAATTTTTGAAAAAATCTTTTTAAAAATATGGCAAGCGATAAAATTATACTTACGTTTGTAGAAATTAAAGCCGTTTAGGAACTATCGATTACACTCATTTTTATATTTGTGTATCGAATATAAGCCGTTGTAAAGCCGTTTAGAATTACTTTATCTATTCAAATATTTTTAAAAAACTGTCCTCAATCTCTCTTTGAGGTTAACCGGAATGGCAAGGGAGAGTAAAACAATATAAGTGAGAACAACTGTTTTACATGATAAAAACACTCAATAGTGATCTATGGTGTATACTAGTGTATAGCATAGTTTGCATTTATATTAAATAATATAAAATCCCCAATCACCACAACATCCTGACTCGAACGAAATGGAATTTATATAGAAAACATATACATATACCTGTGTTCGCACCCCCCCCCCCCCGCTCCGGAAACTCTTTAATCCCCCAGAAACACTGACGTGGTCCAGCCCACAAACCCACACCTGAGCCCATACATCCACACCTGGTACTCTATAAGTGGTCCAGCCCACACATCCACACCTGGTCCTCTATACGTGGTCCAGCCCACACATCCACATCTGGTCCTCTATACGTGGTCCAGCCCACAGATCTACACCTGGTACTCTATACGTGGTCCAGCCCACACATCAACACCTGGTACTCTATACGTGGTCCAGCCCACACATCCACACCTGGTCCTCTATACGTGGTCCAGCCCACACATCCACATCTGGTCCTCTATACGTGGTCCAGCCCACAGATCTACACCTGGTACTCTATACGTGGTCCAGCCCACACATCAACACCTGGTACTCTATACGTGGTCCAGCCCACACATCCACACCTGGTCCTCTATACGTGGTCCAGCCCACACATCCACACCTGGTCCTCTATACGTGGTCCAGCCCACACATCAACACCTGGTACTCTATACGTGGTCCAGCCCACACATCCACACCTGGTCCTCTATACGTGGTCCAGCCCACACATCCACACCTGGTCCTCTATACGTGGTCCAGCCCACACATCCACATCTGGTCCTCTATACGTGGTCCAGCCCACACATCAACATCTGGTACTCTATACGTGGTCCAGCCCACACATCCACACCTGGTCCTCTATACGTGGTCCAGCCCACACATCCACACCTGGTACTCTATACGTGGTCCAGCCCACACATCCACATCTGGTCCTCTATACGTGGTCCAGCCCACACATCCACACCTGGTCCTCTATACGTGGTCCAGCCCACACATCCACATCTGGTCCTCTATACGTGGTCCAGCCCACACATCAACACCTGGTACTCTATACGTGGTCCAGCCCACACATCCACACCTGGTCCTCTATACGTGGTCCAGCCCACACATCCACACCTGGTACTCTATACGTGGTCCAGCCCACAAAACCACACCTGGTCCTCTATACTGTAGTACTATCGCACACATCCACACCTGGTACTCTATACGTGGTCCAGCCCACACATCCACACCTGGTACTCTATACGTGGTCCAGCCCACACATCCACACCTGGTACTCTATACGTGGTCCAGCCCACACATCCACACCTGGTACTCTATACGTGGTCCAGCCCACACATCCACACCTGGTCCTCTATACGTGGTCCAGCCCACAAAACCACACCTGGTCCTCTATACTGTAGTACTATCGCACACATCCACACCTGGTACTCTATACGTGGTCCAGCCCACACATCAACACCTGATACTCTATACGTGGTCCAGCCCACACATCCACACCTGGTCCTCTATACGTGGTCCAGCCCACACATCCACACCTGGTACTCTATACGTGGTCCAGCCCACAAAACCACACCTGGTCCTCTATACTGTAGTACTATCGCACACATCCACACCTGGTACTCTATACGTGGTCCAGCCCACACATCCACACCTGGTACTCTATACGTGGTCCAGCCCACACATCCACACCTGGTCCTCTATACGTGGTCCAGCCCACACATCCACACCTGGTACTCTATACGTGGTCCAGCCCACACATCCACACCTGGTCCTCTATACGTGGTCCAGCCCACACATCCACACCTGGTACTCTATACGTGGTCCAGCCCACACATCCACACATGGTACTCTATACGTGGTCCAGCCCACAAAACCACACCTGGTCCTCTATACTGTAGTACTATCGCACACATCCACACCTGGTACTCTATACGTGGTCCAGCCCACACATCCACATCTGGTCCTCTATACGTGGTCCAGCCCACACATCCACATCTGGTCCTCTATACGTGGTCCAGCCCACACATCCACACCTGGTCCTCTATACGTGGTCCAGCCCACACATCCACACCTGGTCCTCTATACGTGGTCCAGCCCACACATCCACACCTGGTACTCTATACTGTACTCTATACTGTAGTACTATCGCACACATCCACACCTGGTCCTCTATACGTGGTCCAGCCCACACATCCACACCTGGTCCTCTATACGTGGTCCAGCCCACACATCCACACCTGGTCCTCTATACTGTACTACTGTCGCACACATCCTAGCACACATCAACTGTCAATCTACACGTAGACACCTCTCATCCCATAACACATAACACACAACAAAGGGCCACAACTGTGTACAAATAAAAAGGTACGAGCCCAGACCCATTTAGGTGTAGAATGAATTAAAAAGGTGACGCGAGTAGTTTACCTAAAACCATATTAGCAGTTAAAAATAAGGTTGTTCAGTCAGCTTTGTGATATATATGTATATATATATATGTATATATATATATATATATATATATATATATATATATATATATATATATATATATATATATATATATATATATATGTATATATATATATATATATATATATATGTATATATATATATATATATATATATATATATATATATATATATATATATATATATATATATATATATATATATATATATATATGTATATATATATATATATATGTATATATATATGTATATGTATATATGTATGTATATATGTATGTATGTATATGTATGTATATATATGTATGTATGCATATATATATATAAATATATATATATATATATATTTATATATATATATATATATATATATATATATATATATATATATATATATATATATATATATATATATATATATATATATATATATGAATTTTACACTTGTAAACTTGTGTGAAAAGTGTGTGTAAAAGCTTTCAACAAAAATTAAATGCTTAATTAATTATGTGACTCATCAAACCATTTCACTCCTTCACACACCAGTGACATGAAAATAAAAACAATGATTCCAATATTTACATGGATTTTTTAATACACTATATAAACTATTCAGCCGAAACTGACAATATATAGGAGTTAATTCCCTTGCATGTTCAAATCTACTTCTATATAAAAGACAAAATTTGTTTTTACTTTGTTGCATACGAAGAAGGCCTATAGAGGAAGTATTGTAATCGTGCATAAATCGAAATCGATGTTTTACACCTCCTTGAGTCGGTAAAACTTGGTTTTACAATTTTGTCCGTATGTCTGTGTGTATGTGTGCCTGTGTCTGTCTGTGAACATAACTTGAGTACCTTTACAGCTTAATAAGTATTATATCTTGTATGTTTGTAGTTCTGCTTCAACTTTGAAGCGATTTCCGGTTACCGGAAGTAAAACTTATTCTGTTTTCGGGTTTTCAAAAGCTTCTTATAACATGTATTGTTACAGATAGATGGACGAAATTTTAAATTTAAGTCAAAGATCTAATTCTTTGCCTTGTGACAAGTTTTGGAAAATTTCCTGTGACCGGAAGTAGAACTTTAAGCTATCTCTGATTTCTAAAAAACCACATAAATGAATTTATAAAGTTTTAATATTCCACACTATTTTCCACACATTGTTGGCTGTTCACTTGGTGCGCAATTCTTTTTTTCTACGAGATTCTATTCTATTTTTAAAAGTTTTGGTTATTAAGAATATGATTAAAAAGTAAGTCTATATCCCTAATTGCCATCCCCGTAGTGTTATATAAGAATATTCGAGAAAGTTCGTGGGAAACTACTCCCTCTTTTTAAAATTCACCAGTGGCCTTGTGTTTTCTCCATTTTTGTTCCTTTTGTCTAATGGTCTCAAATATCCATTTCATTACAATTATAAATTTATATACAAACAGTTGAAGTGCTTTTCAATATTAAAAAATGATATTTTTGTGTTACATAGTTTTTTCATTCATAAGAAGAGATACATTTGCTATTTTAAGCATATTATATATATATATATATATATATATATATATATATATATATATATATATATATATATGTGTGTATATATGTATGTATGTATGTATGTATGTATGTATGTATGTATGTATGTATGTATGTATGTATGTATGTATGTATGTATGTATGTATGTATGTATGTATGTATGTATGTATGTATGTATGTATGTATGTATGTATGTATGTATGTATGTATGTATGTATGTATGTATGTATGTATGTATGTATGTATGTATGTATGTATGTATGTATGTATGTATGTATGTATGTATGTATGTATGTATGTATGTATGTATGTATGTATGTATGTATGTATGTATGTATGTATGTATGTATGTATGTATGTATGTATGTATGTATGTATGTATGTATGTATGTATGTATGTATGTATGTATGTATGTATGTATGTATGTATGTATGTATGTATGTATGTATGTATGTATGTATGTATGTATGTATGTATGTATGTATGTATGTATGTATGTATGTATGTATGTATGTATGTATGTATGTATGTATGTATGTATGTATGTATGTATGTATGTATGTATGTATGTATGTATGTATGTATGTATGTATGTATGTATGTATGTATGTATGTATGTATGTATGTATGTATGTATGTATGTATGTATGTATGTATGTATGTATGTATGTATGTATGTATGTATGTATGTATGTATGTATGTATGTATGTATGTATGTATGTATGTATGTATGTATGTATGTATGTATGTATGTATGTATGTATGTATGTATGTATGTATGTATGTATGTATTTATGTATGTATGTACGTATGTATGTATGTATGTACGTATGTATGTATGTATGTATGTATATATTTTTTTTTTATTATTTATTTATTTATATATATAATAGAAAATTATCAGAATTATTATTTAGAAGAATTTCACTGCGTATATGATTGATATAAAAACTAATAGGGAAATATATGATTATATGTTAAAATATGAATGAATCCGTAAGTGGCGTTTGATGTTTTGGTAGAATGTTCATGGTCTGGAACTGTCCTGTTGATAAGGAGGCATCATTAGCACGTTGATGGTGATAGACGGCTGCTCGCCTGTCATGCTGCTGCCAATCTCACCTGTATAGAGAGAAGTACTTTACAATCTCCAAAGGTAATAACTAATATGCAGGTGTGTTTAAAATATTTGAACATTAAAGTTTAAAAAAAATTAGTTTACACATTTTTTAGCATTATTGAAAACCATATAAGTAAAATTATTATGTCCGAAAATGTACATTTCATCAGTTGGAATTATCACGAAAGTTTTAAGTAAATATATAAGTGTTTTTTTTTAAAGATCGTAATACTCTTAAATACTGTTAGGGTGAACTTAACAGAGGTGTTGCGACCGATTGCTGTGCCGGGAGGTGGCGAACTATCAAGTGCGCCCCCCCTATTAGTATAGTTTCAGTGGCGTAGCGAGGTCGGGTGTAACCCGGTGCGGCACTTAATGTTATAACCCCTCCCCCCTCCCCCAGAGGCGTAGCGACTCTTCCCGGAGACAAACTTTAAATTTTCGACGATTTGCATCCCCTCCTCAAACTTTCGATTTGCAACCCCCTCGAACTTTCGATTTGCACCCCCCTCGAACTTTCGATTTGCACCCCCCCCCCCCCTCAAATTTTTTTCTATATATTTTACTATTTTTTGCCTTGGTGTCACCTCCCTAAATGGTATCACCCAATGCGGCCCGCACCCCCCGCCCCCCTCCCTTGCTACGCCTCTGAATAGTTTTTACATTGGCATTGGCAAAAAAAGGCACCCCTCCCCCAGTTAGGAAAGGCGCTTTTTACCAGTCACTGTCCCTTGTTTTCATGTTGGAGTCACGCAATTGATGTAGAAAGCTGTTAAATAAGCCAGTTTGCCAATAATGGTTTTATGTTGGTGTCACGCAATTGATGTAGAAAGCTGTTAAATTAGCAAGTTTGCCAATAATGGTTTTTATGTTGGTGTCAGGCAATTGATGTAGAAAGCTGTTAAATAAGCCAGTTTGCCAATAATGTTTTTTTTGTTGGTGTCACGCAATTGATGTAGAAAACAGTTATATGAGCCAATTTGCCAAGTCACCGTCTATTTCCTTAACTCTTTGATTGTGTATAACGAGCTTAATTTTTTTACCCAGTTCAGCGTCCCTGAGGTCGGTGCCAGGTGCGGTCGCCCCACCTGCCTCCCCCTAGCTACGCCTCTACAAGTTAAGTACACATTTATTTACCTTGTCAACACAGATGACAATACATACTTTATTTTACTGTGAGAACTATTTGACGTGCTACAATGTAGCATTATTTAAATTATTTAGCAGACGTAAATTTTTAATACAAAGAATACCAAAACTTACTCGTATCTTAATTACTAATTACTGAGTTAGATATTTTGGTTACCGACTTGATCTCGAGTAGGCTTTACACCAGCGTAATTGTTTGCAGTGAAAATATTAAAAACCGATTTACCTTACATAAAATGTAATTTTAACATATCATTAATACTTCATATATGGCACAGGATTGTTAAAAGTATATGTAATTTAAAATTAAAAGAACCTAATACTAAAAGTACTTAAGTCATATTTTTTGTGAAAATAACCAAGCATTGATCGTTATTCCTCTAGTTTAACTTTATCTTATATACAAATAGTAATACTGAAGTATTTAATTAAGTTTCTTTTCCAAACAAACAAATAGTATAAAAACGTTATGTTTTATATGAAATTAAATTTTTGAACTCATTGTTCTCAAAATGTTGTTTTTTGTGACTTAGGTACATTTAGCACTAAGGTATTATTTTGTCTTACACTCTAGCAGCCAAACACAACTTGTGTAGTGGTTAATTTTAAATCAATGATGGTGAATAATTTCTCTAGCAATATTTTTAGAATTAATTCCGCGTAATTTAATTAAAGATTTACCTTCGACCGTCTTCTCTTGGTCGCCAGCTCTCAAACACAGTCCTTTACCGCTCATCAGCAGGTTTCTATGTGCAAATAGTATACTTAAATTAATTTTTTATCCGAGTTGGGGATATAAAACTATGGACTTAATGGTAGCAGTTAATTAAGTGAACTATACTTATGGTGGGTCCTTAACTACCTAGTAATTTCGCTGTGTAAATTGTTTACACATGTAGCTCTTATGCATGTGTAGTTATTTACTCATATAGCCCTTATACCCTATTTAGTTCCTATACCGTGTTACTTTATATCTATAAAACCCTTATAACTGTTTAGTCTATACAGAAATGTAGCCCATTTACCAGTGTAGCCCATTTAAACATGTAGCCCATATAAACATCTAGCCCTATACTGGTGTATCCCCTATACTAGTGTATCCCCTATATTCAATGTAGCCCATATACCAATGTAGCCCTTATACCCATGAAGCCCCTACGCTTATGTAGTCGCTATACCAATGTAGCCCCTACACTCACGTAGCCCCTGTAACCATATAGCCACTATACCCATGTAACCCCTATACTTATGTAGCTCCTATACCCATTTAGCCCGTATACCAACGTTAGCCCATACACCCATGTATCCCCTACGCCCATGTAGCCCCTACGCCCGTAGCCCCTACACCCATGTATCCCCTACGCCCATGTAGCCCCTACGCCCGTAGCCCCTACGCCCATGTAGCCCCTACGCCCATGTAGCCCCTACACCCATGTAGCCCCTACGCCCATGTAGCCCCTACACCCATGTAGCCCCTACGCCCATGTAGCCCCTACGCCCATGTAGCCCCTACACCCATGTAGCCCCTACGCCCATGTAGCCCCTACGCCCATGTAGCCCCTACACCCATGTAGCCCCTACGCCCATGTAGCCCCTACGCCCGTAGCCCCTACGCCCATGTAGCCCCTCCGCCCATGTAGCCCCTACACCCATGTAGCCCCTTTAACCATGTAGCCCCTTTAACCATGTAGCCGCTTCATCCATGTAGCCCCTACGCCCATGTAGCCGCTACGCCCATGTAGCCCCTACGCCCATGTAGCCCCTACGCCCATGTAGCCCCTACACCCATGTAGCCCCTTTAACCATGTAGCCCCTTTAACCATGTAGCCGCTTCATCCATGTAGCCCCTCCGCCCATGTAGCCCCTACACCCATGTAGCCCCTTTAACCATGTAGCCCCTTTAACCATGTAGCCGCTTCATCCATGTAGCCCCTACGCCCATGTAGCCGCTACGCCCATGTAGCCCCTACGCCCATGTAGCCCCTACGCCCGTAGCCCCTACGCCCATGTAGCCCCTACGCCCATGTAGCCCCTACACCCATGTAGCCCCTTTAACCATGTAGCCCCTTTAACCATGTAGCCGCTTCATCCATGTAGCCCCTACGCCCATGTAGCCGCTACGCCCATGTAGCCCCTACGCCCATGTAGCCCCTACACCCATGTAGCCCCTACGCCCATGTAGCCCCTACGCCCGTAGCCCCTACACCCATGTAGCCCCTTTAACCATGTAGCCCCTTTAACCATGTAGCCGCTTCATCCATGTAGCCTCTACGCCCATGTAGCCGCTACGCCCATGTAGCCCCTACGCCCAAGTAGCCCCTGTAACCATGTAGCCCCTATGCCTATACCCATGTAGTCCGTATAGCCTTGTAGCCCCTTCACTCGTGTTACCCTTTCATACATGTAGCCTACACCGTCCACAAACACACAATACAAAGTACTCCTTCAATCAAAATACGTTTTTTGAACAGGGATTCAGGATTGTAGCAAATAAATTATTTATATGTCAATCCCCGTTTGCCTTACTCAGTAATACACTACAGTAATACACTACAGTAATACACTACAGTAATACACTACAGTAATACACTACAGTAATACACTACGGTAATACACTATACATAAAATGCCGCTTATCTTTATTATCTTCATTAAATCCTAAATACGTAGGATCAAACATTAAATCATTGAAATGCTTAAAAATTTGCAGTTTAGCAGATGAGGTAAAATAAATCATGTCTTTCCGTCAGAAACCTTATACTAAACTAAATATTACGGCAATTGAAACGTGGCCTACATTATTGAAGTGTTACTAATGTCCTGTAAATATACTATGCTCAACATAATAATTACCGATTTGTGTCAACTTACAGAAGGGGAATTTTTCGCTTTGGCTGTTTGTCAGTGGTACTTTTTAGAGACTTTTCTGGATGTTGTTGGCGGTAAACTGTAGGATCTACCTCTATATATTCCCCTGAAGGTTGCTGCTTGTAAATTTTGTCAGTTATAGGAGGTGTAAGAAAAGGTTCTTTCTCTGGGAGTGCAGGTGTAGGTTCTTTCTCTGGGAGTGCAGGTGTAGGTTCTTTCTCTGGGAGTGTAGTTGAACGTTCTTTCTCTGGGAGTGTAGTTGAACGTTCTTTCTCTGGGAGTGTAGTTATTGGTTCTTTCTCTGGGAGTGTAGTTGAACGTTCTTTCTCTGGGAGTGTAGTTGAAGGTTCTTTCTCTGGGAGTGTAGTTATTGGTTCTTTCTCTGGGAGTGTAGTTGAACGTTCTTTCTCTGGGAGTGTAGTTGAACGTTCTTTCTCTGGGAGTGTAGTTGAACGTTCTTTCTCTGGGAGTGTAGTTGAAGGTTCTTTCTCTGGGTGTGTAGTTGAAGGTTCTTTCTCTGGGAGTGCCGTTGAAGGTTCTTTCTCTGTGAGTGCACATGAAGGTTCTTTCTCTGGGGTTAACCCTAAGTGTCTTGGCTCTGTGGATGTTACTGTAGGTTCTAGCTCTGGAGTTGTATTTGAAGGTACTGGCTCAGTGGTTGAGTGAGACAAAGGGACAGCAGTGGAAAGGTCACATGTAACTGAAAACATATTTTGGTTCTATTATCTTAATGTAGTTTCTCGAGAGCTTTTTTTTCTTCTGGGTGCTAGTCATACTGGCAAATATTGTGCATAAAAACGCTTTCATATAAAGCTTTTGTGTAATAATGTGCTAATAAGGAAACTATAAATTATTTTCTTTAAATATATATTAATACAATACAAATTAATACAATTTAAATATATTTAGAGAAAAGCGTGGGTCACTATTATTTTTGGAAACCTTTACTAACATTTATGAAGAGAAAGGAATCGGTCTGTTAGAAGTGATCGAAATCTCGCTTGTCAGTTTCGATCTGATACGAAGCACGACAAACAGAGAAAGCAAGTTAAATAAACGCGTGTAATAAAAGGCTTACATCTCTTAAAGAGAGTGTATGGTCTACGAGGATAGAACAGAACGTCTGGCACAGCATCTTTTCCAACGAGTTGAATACATTCACCAATGGCATAGGTGTACTTTATACACTGTGGGTTCTCTCTACAAGACTCGAAACAATGCTGTAGAGAACATCATGAAAAATACATTAGAAATCCTGACACGAAAATGGCAATGATAGGTAGATTTTGCTCTCCAACGCTTTTAATAATAAAATACTTAAAAAAAACTTTTCAAAAAACCACGTTTTTCTTGTGGACTAAAAAGTAGAAAATAACTATTTACATACATTTGATGACAAAAAACGTGGGTACGTTCACCATCAAATTTCCCGACCCATCTGCCCGACCCACGTTTTTTGTCATCAAATGTATGTAAATAGTTATTTTCTACTTTTTAGTCCACAAGAAAAACGTGGTTTTTTTAAAAGTTTTTTTTAAGTATTTTATTTTCTCCTTTTTAGTCCGTTGCTACACATGAAAAACGTGGTTTTTAAAAAGTTTTTTATATAGTTTATTTTCTACTTTATCTAATCACTTGATTAAGTATGACTTGACTAAGTGTTTTTAAATACACGGACTAAAAAAATCTTGAGCGACCGATACGCTTTAAACAGAGAAAGTGTGTAATTTACGTTGCTGGCGTGGAGATCTACTCACGAATCACGTGATCAAATCTCCCATAAACAAACAAATAAACGCGAAGCTGAGTTAAGGAAAAACGTGTTTATGTGTATTTTAGCATGCCCAGCGTACCAACCGTGTCACCGTTAACAATGTGTTACCGTGTCCGTTCTCCTTTTTAGTCCGTTGGTACACATAAAAAACGTGGTTTTTTTTAAAGTTTTTTTTAAGTATTTTATTTTCTCCTTTTTAGTCCGTTGCTACACATGAAAAACGTGGTTTTTAAAAAAGTGTTTATAAATACACGGACTAAAAATCTTGAGCGACCAGGATTCGAACCTGGGTTGTCGCGGCCACAACGCGAAGTACTAACCACTATACGATCACGGCCAGCGCGCTTACATCGATTGGGGCCGAAGTAACTGTGTCAATAGGCCTCAAGTCTTGTCGGTATCTTTAGAAATCATGTCCTCAATTTTATGGTCCTTGGGGCGTAATTAAATTAAGCTAATTACGGTCACTAATTGCTAGTTTTTATGATTGCATCTGAAATTGTTAGGCAAAAGTAGCATGCATGCCAAATTTCAGGTCTCTAGAGCAATCAGAAGTGGGCTAATTTTCGATGTCAATTTTAACAACAAACAAACAAACAAACGCGAAGCTGAGTTAAGAAAAACGTGTTAATAAAATACTTTAAAAAAAAACTTTTTAAAAAACCACGTTTTTCTTGTGGACTAAAAAGTAGAAAATAACTATTTACATACATTTGATGACAAAAAACGTGGGTACGTTCACCATCAAATTTCCCGACCCATCTGCCCGACCCACGTTTTTTGTCATCAAATGTATGTAAATAGTTATTTTCTACTTTTTAGTCCACAAGAAAAACGTGGTTTTTTAAAAAGTTTTTTTTAAGTATTTTATTTTCTCCTTTTTAGTCCGTTGCTACACATGAAAAACGTGGTTTTTGAAAAGTTTTTTATATAGTTTATTTTCTACTTTATCTAATCACTTGATTAAGTATGACTTGACTAAGTGTTTTTCAATACACGGACTAAAAAAATCTTGAGCGACCGATACGCTTTAAACAGAGAAAGTGTGTAATTTACGTTGCTGGCGTGGAGATCTACTCACGAATCACGTGATCAAATCTCCCATAAACAAACAAATAAACGCGAAGCTGAGTTAAGGAAAAACGTGTTTATGTGTATTTTAGCATGCCCAGCGTACCAACCGTGTCACCGTTAACAATGTGTTACCGTGTCCGTTCTCCTTTTTAGTCCGTTGGTACACATAAAAAACGTGTTTTTTTTTAAAGTTTTTTTTAAGTATTTTATTTTCTCCTTTTTAGTCCGTTGCTACACATGAAAAACGTGGTTTTTAAAAAAGTGTTTATAAATACACGGACTAAAAATCTTGAGCGACCAGGATTCGAACCTGGGTTGTCGCGGCCACAACGCGAAGTACTAACCACTATACGATCACGGCCAGCGCGCTTACATCGATTGGGGCCGAAGTAACTGTGTCAATAGGCCTCAAGTCTTGTCGGTATCTTTAGAAATCATGTCCTCAATTTTATGGTCCTTGGGGCGTAATTAAATTAAGCTAATTACGGTCACTAATTGCTAGTTTTTATGATTGCATCTGAAATTGTTAGGCGAAAGTAGCATGCATGCCAAATTTCAGGTCTCTAGAGCAATCAGAAGTGGGCTGATTTTCGATGTCAATTTTAACAACAAACAAACAAACAAACGCGAAGCTGAGTTAAGAAAAACGTGTTAAAAACGTGTTAAAAACGTGTTAAAATTGTATTAGCTTTGTATACGTTAAATTATGTTGAAATTATTTTAATTCACTTATTTAGGGGAGCGGGACTTCTTGTTGATAATAAGTTTAGATGTTCTTGTAATAATTAGCTTAAACAATATCTGATTTTCTTAATGTTCTAATTGAAACAAAAACTTAATCTAAAGATTTTTAATTAAGATAATTTTATTGAAATTTACCTTTTGACTGATTGTGGCCATGCCGCTTGCTGAAATCTCTCCAGCGTAAACATAACATTGAGCTGGAAGAAAATATGTGTACGTTACTAAATATAATGTATCTTGATATAGATTTCAGAACATATACAAATACAATACACGGAGTGGGACGGAGTGGCCTAGCGGTAGAGAGCTAGACTGCTGAATCTCATGTTCGAATCCGGGTACCTCTGATGGGTACCTAACAATCGCTAGGGAAAGTAAAGGCGGCTGGGATTGTAAGGTCTAATAATGATTCTTTACTTTACTTTATATTTGAAGGTTCAACCGATATTAATTAATATTAATTAATTCTCTCAGCCCTCACCCTCTCACATTCTCGAATAACCAGAATTTGAAACTTGGCAGCCTTCCTAACGATGAGCATGAGAATAACAATTGAAGACCAAACAGAATAAACCACAGATGTCCAACAATGGTGTTCAATGATAACATACACAATAGTAGTTTATTTATATTGAATTAATCAACCATTTCCAAGCCTATTATAAAATCATCATACTTAAAATGAACAGAAATAGTCGATAAGTTGTCGATGTGTTTAAAATTCACTCATTTTCGTTCTGTAACTTAAAATTTAGTAAATTTGAGAAATAATAAGTGTATAAGGTTGCAGCTTGCCCTACAATACAAATAGTATAATATTGTAAGCGTTGGATGGAGAGAAATATGCGTAACAGGAAATCTGAACAAACGGAAAACTGCACACAAAAAAAGTGCGAAATGTTTTTATTGTTTTCTTAAATAAAGCATTTATAGAATTACCACATGTCCATTCCGCGAAATATGACGAAATTAAAGTCTATAAGTATAATTAGATTGTATTTGCGATTTTTTCGGTTTGTGCAGTTTTTACAAGCTTTTATTTAACTCACTTCCTCGTCAGTCTGTCGTCAGTCGTCAGTCTAGATCGAAACGCAGGAGTGAAAATTCGGACAGTTCTACTTGACCGATACGATTCACAGTTGGCACGTGGGTCAAGACATGAAGACAATGCAATCTGAAACTAAACTTGACATAATTGGATGCCTAATTAATTTTTTATGAATTAATTAAAATTTGGACCGAATTACTAGGCATGTCTATTCAGCCACACCACACGCGTCCTCACGTTCAATAGCTGCGCCATCAGGTTCAATAGCTGCGCCATCACGTTCAGTAGGCACGCAATGGTTTTTAGTCATGTAACATTATTGTAAATAAAGCATGTAAAGTACTGAAAAAAAATTCATAAAAAAACGTTTTAATAACAAGCTTTTATGTAATGATGCACTAAAAAGTAGAAAATAAATTATACACTACTATTTAAATTACTATAAAGAAAAGCGTGGGTCTCTTCTCAAATATTAGTAAAGGTATCCAATAGGTACTAAAGTGACCCACGCTTTTCTTTATAGTAATTTAAATAGTAGTGTATAATTTATTTTCTACTTTTTAGTGCATCATTACATAAAAGCTTGTTATTAAAACGTTTTTTTATGAATTTTTTTACAAGCTTTTATTTAACTTGCTTCCTCTGTCGTCAGTCGTCAGTCTAGACCGAAACGCAGGAGTGAAAATTCGGAAACTTCTACTTGACCGATACGATTCACATTTGGCACGTGGGTCAAGACATGAAGACAATGCAATCTGAAACTAAATTTGACTTAATTGGATGCCTAATTAATTTTTTAAGAATTAATTAAAATTTGGACCGAATTAGTAGGCATGTCTATCCAACCACACCACACGCGTCATCACGTTCCATAGCTGCGCCATCAGGTTGAATAGCTGCGCCATCACGTTCAATAGACGCGCAATGGTTTTTAGTCATGTAACACTATCTATATATATAATTCTCTTCTTCGAGCCGCTAGCAAACAAGCTGCAAACGCGCCTAGAAAACAAGCTGTAAACGCGCTTCCTACCTCCCCACCCCTACATGGTTTTAGTGAGCTGTGTTCACTCTAAATGTTTACAAGCAGAGCCAACGATTTTAAACGTAGGGGGGGGAGGGGGGAAGGAAGGGGGGGGGGTTATGGTCCTTAACGAGCTACTTATAGTGTTTTAAAGAAATATTTTCAGTGGCAGCGTTGGTGCTGTCGAATTCACAAATTATGAATTACTGAAAAGTAGAAAAAACAACAACTAAATAGCGGCGTATGTTATGCCGCGGGCCGGCTCGTTGTAAATAAAACATGTAAAGTACTGAAAAAAATTCATAAAAAAACGTTTTAATAACAAGCTTTTATGTACTAATGCATTAAAAAGTAGAAAATAAATTATAGACTACTATTTAAATAACTATAAAGAAAAGCGTGGGTCTCTTCTCAAATATTAGTAAAGGTATAAAATAGGTACTAAAGTACTAAAGTGACCCACGCTTTTCTTTATAGTAATTTAAATAGTAGTGTATAATTTATTTTCTACTTTTTAGTGCATCATTACATAAACGCTTGTTACTAAAACGTTTTTTATGAAAAAAAAATTCTGTTTGTGCATTTTTCTGGGCCTCAAGGGCTTTAGTTACTTACGCGCATCAGAAGGGCACAGGACGTACCCTTCTGTCGGTGGGTCTGAGGCTTTATCAATCATATCCCCGCCGTACCTAATATAACACGTGTCATCAAATTGATAAGAAATGCAGGTAGGGCTTTCTTTACACGATACAAAGCAGCTCTAGAGATTGGTACAGCAAAAAAAAATAATTTTACATTTGAATTAAAACGGCAAGTCAGTTGAATGTCCCTGAGTCCACCCAGTTCTGATGGGTACCAGGAGAATGTTTCTGAGTTAACCAAGCTATAATGGGTACCTTACTCGCGTTAGGGAAAACGAAGGGGGTTGGGCATAGTGCTGACTACACTATCCTTTAATATGAATCAGATGAACTCTACTTCATTTGCCTCCCGTGCCTTGGTCACGAACGAATAAGACAAAGAGATGAAGTTCACATAAAATAAATTATACTAAGATCTCTAAAATAATGAGATGAAGTTCACATAAAATAAATTATACTAAGATCTCTAAAATAATGAGATGAAGTTCACATAAAATAAATTGTACTAAGATCTCTAAAATAATGAGATGAAGTTCACATAAAATAAATTGTACTAAGATCTCTAAAATAATGAGATGAAGTTCACATAAAATAAATTGTACTAAGATCTCTAAAATAATGAGATGAAGTTCACATAAAATATATTTGTACTAAGATCTCTAAGATAATGAGATAAATTCACATAAAATAAATTGTACTAAGATCTCTAAGATAATGAGATGAAGTTCACATCAAATAAATTGTACTAAGATCTCAAGTACGAAATAGCTTGATTTATGCCTATGACACTGTGCGATAAATCATTGGCCTTCCAATTAGTTTATCCAGTCTTGGAAGTAGATAAATTAATTAGATTTAAACCAATAATGAGTATTGTATTAATGAGATGTGACGTTATTTTGTAGTAATATTTAACAGTCCTGTTGCTAATTCAATTAATAATATTTTTTATAAATTACTAAATTGATTTTTAAAGTTTATTGTTTTTTTCATTTAGTCACCAGCAGATTTATATCTAAGAAAAAATAACTACAGTATCGTAAAAAAGTGAGTGGGGTCGGATAGATGTGTCTTGAAAACTAACATTCACTCTAATATGCGAACAATTGTTTCGGGCATTCCTCTTACATGGTTTTTACTTTCCACTGTAACTAAATTAAATCTTAATCAAAATTAATTTAAAAAAAATGCTTTACCTTGTGTGTTGCTAGATCCATATCTTCCAAGAAAGTGTCACTGTAAACATCACAGTCTGTAAAAACGTAAATGGTAACTTTATACATAATATATATATATATATATATATATATATATATATATATATATATATATATATATATATATATATATATATATATGTGTGTGTGTGTGTGTATGTGTGTGTGTGTGTGCATTATACATAGTTCAGGATAAACTATTAATAAAAACGCTATATCCCTAAAATAAACAGGATTATGAACACGTTTTTTTTACTACTCTAACCAACTTAACCGATTTTGATCTGTTATTCACGAAAGCTTAAATGATCAGATTTACGAACCCAGAAACATTAACACTCTTAAGAAAAAAAAAACAATTTTTCAATTACAAGACCATTTAAAAACAAGAAGCACTGAGAAAAAAGACAACAAAACAAACTCACAACAAGAGGGGACCACGCTAACAGTTTCCTCGACAAAAAGATTACGACAAAACGGCCCACAAATTGAATCCCTAAACTTACTGTAATTCTCGATGAACGAAGTAAAAACAAAGTGATTAAATGCAATTTTTTATACAGTTCTTACCCACAGCAGTAGTGAAGTGACCTAGCAAACAAAACGTGGATAGGAAAATTATAAGCTTCATGGTATCTGACAACGTAGTAGTATTTCAGGAACACTGTGTTCTATCTGAAATCAACAAACATGTTTAAAAATTTAGAATTCCACTTAATCTCTTCTTAAAGATATAATCCTATTCTAAATAATGTACATTAAGACGTTTTTAAAATGCATTTTTAAACAATTATTTTATTTAATAAAACAACAGAAAAGTTAATTCACTTTCTTTCATAAAATATGTGGTATTAAAAAAAAATTAAAATTCTACTTTATCTCTTCTTAAATGATATAATCCTATTCAAAATAATGGACGTTAAGAAGTTTTTAAAATGCATTTTAAAACAATTTTTTTATTTAATAAAACAACATAAAAGTTAATTCACTTTCTCGTGAAATATGTGGTAATTAAAAAAAAATTTAAAATTCCACTTTATCTCTTCTTAAAGATATAATCCTATTCAAAATAACGGACGTTAAGACGTTTTAAAAATACATTTCTAAACAATTATTTTATTTAATAAAATAACAAAAAAGTCTATTCACTTTCATGAAATATGTGGTAGTTTATGGGATAGAATTTCAGACGTGTTTCCCCAACAGTCGTCCGAAATTCACTGAGCCACGATTTATAAACTCGTGAACGACCCCCATCCAGTCGAATGTCCTTTGTGACCAATCCACAAACAGGATACAAATCTACGTCACAGCTGAGCTACGCCAAAATCGAAGGCTAACTTCAGCGACGGTTGAAACAGGATCTACGCTTTCAAGTCCGCATTTTACCCACCCCCACAACCCCCCCCCCCCCTCGAAAAAAGTTTACCGCCACTCCCCCCGAACGAAATGGAAAATTGTTGTCCACCCCCCCCCCCCCCCCGAAAGTTTCAAGTGCACCCCCGGAGAGAATAGTCTGGAAGAAACACAGTGTATAAACATACATGATACTAGACACTCAGCAATTACGACCTCCACCTAATACTATTTCTTGTTATGAATTGTTCCTCTTACCAGTGGCGTCGCTAGGTCGGGTGTCGGTTGTCACCTTACACCAAATGAAAATCCATAGTTTATATATATATATATATATATATATATATATATATATATATATATATATATATATATATATATATATATACAGAGGCCTACATATAGTAGTTATTGGTGCCACGTGACCCACCGACTATTTCACAAAATGGAGTGAATTTTTGCATATAATATTTTAATCCAACTATATTTCAAGTGGAACAAAAGCATCATTTTTATAGTACATTATTAGATGTAGTGTCGCATACTTTATAACCCTAATTAATCATTCATTGAACTGATAAAAAGCATGTTTATTCTATATATTTTGCAAATTTTTGTCTTTGTGTTACTACACTTACATGGTGTCACCCGGTGCCGCCCGCACCCCCCGCCCCCGCCGTATAAATTTGTCATATTGCATTAAACATTTAAAAAAAATAAAGATTACTAATATATTATGCGAAGATCAAAGACATTTTTTTATCGACAACGTAGGTGGGCTTGCAAAACATGAGACAATTCTACCATATCAGGTGGACGAAACTAGATCAAAGGGAATGAAATAACAAAATAGACACACCCTCGTATCAAGGTGGTCATCCACGTTGATAACAGAGACATGCCTTAAGGGAAAACATCCACCCTCCATGGACAATTCAACTAACATTTAGAGTCCATTGTTATGCGTCGGTCACATCTTAGTGATCAGGTGACAAATGCTTATTAAATGGCAGCGGTCATCGCGGAGCTAAGTTTGTCGTAGTGTGCATGCAAACAAAGCAGCATTAGTGATGATTACTCAGCTATGACCTCTTTCGTTACCTCGCAGAAAGGTCATAGGACAATAGTTTCTCGTGAATTTATGTTTATAATAGCCATAAGTGGAGCAGCAGGCAAAGAGATTTGGAAATGTGAAGTTAGAACATGTCGAGCTAGAGTTCGCACAAGACATCATCATATAGTATTGGAGGGGTATAATCTTAACGATGAACCTGCCCGAAAAGAAACGTAAACATTATGTTTTTGTTGATAACGCAATAAAAGCAATAGTTTACGAACCTGAAGACCCATTCACATTTTAAAAATATTTTGAACATTAATGTTGTATAGCTACCGTTACTTTATTTGTTTTATACATTATCATTAATTATACCTTTCTGACTAAAGCAGTAAGTTTGTTTTAATTTTTACTTTTTCAAATCAAATGTTATTACAAAGATTAAATTTAATAAATCTTTTGATGCTTTGTTAAGTTTAACAAATTCATTTTTTTTCACAATTAATATGCGTAAAAAGTAAACACAACCATATGGACAGTTAATAAAAAAATTCATAAAAACGTTTTAATAACAAGCTTTTATGTAATAATACACTAAAAAGTAGAAAATAAATTATAGACTACTATTTAAATAACTATAAAGAAAAGCTTTTTTGCAAGTTCCTTTAATGAATAATTAAAGTTAAATAGTCTTTTAAGTACAAATCGACAATTATTACAAGAGGGTGGGGGTGACACCATGAGTTAAACGTGCTAATTATAGAGAAAGCAATGCTACATCCAACTGTATTATTAACAAACTATAGATAAACATCGTTACTATTAAGTATGCAGTGATTAAAGCTTATACACAAACATGTACCTGTATGTGGCATATATTTAAACACACACACACACACATAAATATATATATATATATATATATATATATATATATATATATATATATATATATATATATATATATATATATATATATATACATGTGTGTGTGTGTTTGTGTCGACCTATTTAGGCCTATACTTTAAATTTACTTTATATATGTGTATATATATATATATATATATATATATATATATACACATATATATATATATATATATATATATATATATATATATATATATATATATATATATATATATATATATATATATATATATATATACTCTTTGTTTCTTGGGGGGGGGGGAGGGTGACACCCGACCTAGCGACGCCACTGCCCTTGACCTGCTATACACCACGACCTCAGAAGACATGAACTTTTTTTGTATATCAAAACGTCCAAAAAAGTGTTTTTTAAAAGTCTAATTAAAAGTAACGAGGTGGTACATAGATTTGTAATTCAACGATAAAGATTAAAATAATATGTATAAAATTATTTTCTATCTTTTAAAAGAGCTTATGCATTTTACTACTATACAATGTTATATATTTTCCCTAACTTTAATCTAAAGTAAAAAGCTTTTGAACAGAACCGACATCAGCGAACTTAAATTAACTTAGTGATCGAAAATCCCGGTCGGTTTTTTTTTTCACGTTTTAAACTAGTCAGTACTGGTATAGTCCTGTAGACTATTTACTCTCAAAATTAGGTCGGCAATATTATATTTTTTTAAAATAATAAATAGTTTATAGAGGGGTACAGTGCTTGTAAGTCAGGTGGTACGTGTACTGACCTCACACAAACAATCTACAACTTTACAACATGTGCAGTCAAGTGTGTCCTAAGCTATGTCCGGGTTGTCTGACCTTCAAAACGCATGGACGCCGGATACATTTCTTCACGGCTGGATAAAAGGGAATTTATTGGACTGTAGCGGGGATATTTTGGATTTTGCTGCGTTGACACATTTTTAAGATGAAAGACTGTCAACAACCTTGTATGACCTTTTCAGCACGGTAAAATCTATTTTAAAAAAACGCGATGTTTGGGCGCTTATTATCAATATGTTACAGAGAAAGGAAGAAACTTTTTTTTCTGAATTGCAGGACGACGTGACAAATGTTTTTCAAAAGTTAAAAGACAGCTTTGTTGGAAAATACATTTATTACCTATAGTCAATACAATATTTGTCTCCAAAAAGAAGCCGCTTTGTAATATAATCTTACTAGGCATGCTGCCCAGCTTCGCTTAGGCTTTCGAAAACATTGAGAATTTGAATGCTTAATTAATTCGCCCGAAGGTCGGTCTACGACCTCAAGAGTTATGAAGAGGTTCCTCCGTGGACATTTTTTTTCGATTTATAGCTCATATAAGGTACCGGTCAGTCGAGGTCAGTTTTGACCCCCACATCGTAGACTTTTCGGCCAACCGGCCCCCGTGTTCTGTCGCACCAAGGCAAGATCATGCCAAATTTGAAGCGCCTGCGGCGCCGGGAAGTGCCCTATCGGACACCCGACAATCTAGATCTAGATCTAGATTCCTAAAAGAATTTTTTTTTTAAGTTTAGCCCGAGCATAATAAAAAAGAATACATTAACCAAGTTGACTTGCTGTGTCTCGAACCCGCACCACCTGCGTGGTTTAATGTACACTAACATCTCCGCTATTTAGGCACCTTATAAAATACGGAGAATGAAACACGTATTTTAAAATCTTAACTTACGCGAATATGCCTATTCTTTCAAATTAATTTTTTATCCCAAATTAGCCAGTTCCAAACAAAGATTTTGTATAAAATAAATAAGTCTTGAAATAGTTTAGTCCTAATATAGAAATTTATTTTTGGAATTGATTTTAGAGAAGTTAGAGTCTAAATCTAGATCTTAGCGTCTACGTCTAGATCTAGTTATTGCGTAGATTTAGATTTAGATTTAGTCTAGATCTAGAATCTCTTGATCTAGAATCCAAATACATAAAATAAATTTTATGAGTTTAGGCCGGAAAAATTGTATTGTATACATTTCATAGTGTACGTAGATCTAAATCAAATTTGAATGAAATAGTTCATTTCTTTTCATTCTTAACACGGCAGATGACGTCATTAGTTAATGTATAAGCAATAGTGACGTCACAGTTTTATGCGTTCTTTTTCACATATATTAATGCTTTTCCGGTTGCATAAATAATACTGTTTTTCTACATTCGAATACGCCTTTAATTTTTATTTTTCTTCTTTAAGTAAAATTGTGGTTATACATTTAAAACATCTAACATATTATTTTCAACAAAAGTCCGTAAAAAGTTCTCCATATACCGCTGCCGATTCTGACGTGATGTCCGGCGAAAATTTTTTGCGGACAGAGAAAGAGAGAGAGAGAGAGAAGAGCGCACGTGGCCTTTTATAAATTAGGATAATAATCTTTATTATAAAACTTAAAAGTAGAAAATAATTACAAAATTACTATTTGGTAGTAAAATGTGTCAGATATTATCAAATGGCTATTATCGGAGAAGTAAATAACATGCTTCTAAAATACAAAGCGGTAATTTTGAATTAACTGAAATATAGAACTATTTATGAAGTTTCAATTTTTAAATCAACTAGACGAAGTCACGAAGTATAACATTTTATAAATTTATAGCAACAACAAATATGATGTTTCAATTGACGATAGAAAAAACTTTTCTAGTAATTTGTTATTAACTACTGTGTATTGTTAAATAAAATAATAATCTGCTTAAATTAGCAATTATTATCCATATTTCAAAACACATTTTTCTTAACTTTTGTTAATGTATTGAAATGTATTCATATTTTTTAATCATGACTTTATTTATTCTAAATGTTCTAGGATTTTTTTTTTAACAAAAGCTTCAATTGGTCATAATTTGACAATAATTTTAAAATGCTGACATGAATTCTTATACCGTTTTTAGATAACAATTTTTTTTAATAACTATGAACACTAAGAATATCTTTATTCAATTATTGTTATTATAATTGTAGTTTAGGTGCTAATGATTCGCTGAGTGAAATCGACACGATAATCCAAGGGAGCTTTAAAAATAAATTAACCTAAACAAATAAAAAATTAATCAATATACCTATTCAAATACTATTTTACACAATATTACTTGACCTAAATATCTCATTCCGGATACAAAATTATCTCTTCACACAAGTTTAACACTCTTTGTTTATTGAATTGGCATTGACCTAGATTATGTAGAGTTGTCTCACTTGGTCATGGGTTGGTAAAGTGTGAAGGTAAAGTGGGTTAGTACAGTGGGTTGGTACACTGGGTTGGTACAGCGGGTTGGTACAGTGGGTTGGAGCAGTAGCTTAGTACAGTGGGCTGGTAAAGTTGGTACAGCGGGTTGGTACAGTAGGTTGGAGCAGTAGCTTAGTACAGTGGGCTGGTAAAGTTGGTACAGTGGGTTGGTACAGTGGGTTGGTACAGTGGGTTGGTACAATGGGTTGGTACAATGGGTTGGTACAATGGGTTGGTACAAAGGGTTGGTACAGTGGTTTGATAATAAAAATTGGTGAGGTACTTAAGACTGCCCCAGTAAGCCTTCATATGGCCTAGTCAATGATATAATGGAGGGCCCTACCAGTAAAACAAATGACTAACTAGTCATTAAGTGACTATTAAAAATGTAATTAATGATTGTAATGTACACATTAAATACATAATTATGGGTGTGATTGTATCAGTTTTGTTTAGATTTACACAAGGGAACTAACCTCGTTTATATGATTTAAAAAGTACTCTTCCACCGTCACCCACATCCATCACTACACACTTCCTTCTCCCCGTTCACGGAAATCACACCCGTTCCCAAATAAAGTTTACCTAACAAAGTTACATGTATGAGCTCAAGTTTAAGGCTTTGACCGTGAAGCCATAACGAAGACTCATATCTTATGTGAATCGCGACATAAGACCTTACTGTTGTGTGGAAGTAGGTCCCTATGTACGATGTGCGACATAAGACCTTACTGGTGTGTGGGAGTAGGTCCCTATGTACGATGTGCGACATAAGACCTTACTGTTGTGTGGAAGTAGGTCCCTATGTACGATGTGCGACATAAGACCTTACTGTTGTGTGGAGTAGGTACGATGTGTATTAACTCTAATGTATTTTCAATATTATTTTCGCGCAAATTCCTTTTTGTTAGAGCTGTTGACAAACGATAGTTTTTTTTTTATATCGCAGTAATGATTTGTATTTTTTAAATGTAGAAATAACTAGAGACCTTTTTGTAAATTAACATGAGATTTAATACTAATAAATAAATTTGAAGAAATAAAAACCTAGAAAAAAGTAAAAATGTACTTGTTATTAGGAACGGATTTAAAATGTAATAGAATATTTGTGTTATCGAGTTGTTGTTTTTTTTTTCAAGATTTCAGCGTTTATTTATTTCTACATAGAAGAGTGAAGTAAAGATTGATTTAAACTTTAAACAAACACATGTTGTTGACGATTGATTCACGATCTCTAACCGTACACTAGGATTGTGCAATCGTACAAAAAAGCTGAAGTTGTTTAGGTCTAGGTTTTATGACATTGTATGATGAGAGTCATTAAACTTATTAAGTTATTTGCCTGGTAGCTTCTCTGTTGTTTTCTTTTTTTAAAAAGATTTTTCTTTTACGGTATAAAGTTTACACAGTCTTTTCTTTTTAAAGTAGCTGAGTTTCTTAAACAACTTAAACATCTGGTACGGTTAAACTCTCCATAGCACAACTATACCGGTACATTTCTCTATGTCGACACAGCTCTGTATACAACAACTCTACCGGTACAGCTCTGTATACAACAACTGTACCGGTACATTTCTCTATAAAAACACTGTGACGACACGGCTCTCTGTACAACAACTCTACCAGTACAGCTCTGTATACAACAACTGTAGCGGTACATCTCTTTACACAAACACTCTACTTCCACATCTCTCTGTACAACAACTGTATTTCCACATCTCTCTGTACAACAACTGAATTTCCACATCTCTCTGTACAACAACTCTACTTCCACATCTCTCTGTACAACAACTCTACTTCCACATCTCTCTGTACAACAACTCTACTTCCACATCTCTCTGTACAACAACTGTACTTCCACATCTCTCTATACACCCGTGTCCGTAACTATTATCGCTGTACTGTTAACGTACATATTTAAGCCTTGTTTAGCTACGAACAAGAGAACAGTACAAGGGACACTTACACTGGCGGCGGGGAAGAAGTGGCGTAGTCATTTGAAGGCGTCAGTGGTGGGGGTAGAATGGGCGTGGTCAAGGTGTCAGTTGTGGGGGTAGAAGTGGCGTAGTTATGTTGTCAGTAGTTACCATAGTAACTTTGTGGTGGTACTTATCGATTTCCAATATGATAATATCCGTATAACTGTTATCTGCCAAGAATACTGAGGTCGGCATTGTTGCTAATTATTTAAAATTCAGATTATAAAATATTATTTTTCTTAAGATAAAATTCGATTTTGTATTGTATATAAGTCCCATAATTAGGGCCTTCACTTATTGTGTTATAATAGTTTTTTTTCCTCTAAGAATCCATCTAACAGTGTTCTATCCACACAAAAGTGCAATCATTGCACTACATATTTCGTATCGGAATGCGCCGTTACAGCTAACTAAAAAACAACGATTAGTCAATATTTTACCATTGACAAGAAAAACAGACACAGCGAAAAAGTTTCAATCGATGTGGTCGATAAATCTAAGCGCGGGGGTAGGAGAGTGGGAAAAGTGAAACAGCTAAGTCACCGTCACGTCACGCAATTAACTGTACCTAAAACTTCAAGAAAAACTTCCGGAAAGGTATCTTTTTATCAGATACTTTCGCATACAATTTTTGCAAACGATTTTCAAGGATTAAAGAGGATTTAGATCAGACATGCTGACTTATAACGAAACCCTACGATGTTATTATGCAATAGCTGAGAGTGTAGGCAGTTGACGCAGTAAAATAATCAACATGCCTAACGATACTTTTAAAATAATCCCTAGGCCAAAAATTGCTTAAATAACAATCACTTGACAAACTGTTAACTATTTAACAATTCCTAGGTCGTCTCGGTTATAAACCAAAACTTAATTTTCTAACAATACTGAAGCAAAATTCTATTTTCTAACTATCTATATGCCAATAATCCCTACCCAAACATTTCCTACCCAAAGAATCCTTGTCAAACAACTAACCCAAAAATCATTGGCAAATGGACATGAACACAGACATTCGCTTTAACATAAACATTCACATAAACATAAACATAACAGCAAGAATGATTCATCATGGTGTCTTGTCATAAGCTACACACCTGTCATAAGCTACACACCTGTCATAAGCTACACACCTGTCATAAGCTACACACCTGTCATAAGCTACACACCTGTCTTAAGCTACACACCTGTCTTAAGCTACACACCTGTCATAAGCTACACACCTGTCATAAGCTACACACCTGTCATAAGCTACACACCTGTCATAAGCTACACACCTGTCATAAGCTACACACCTGTCTTAAGCCACACACCTGTCTTAAGCTACACACCTGTCATAAGCTACACACCTGTCATAAGCTACACACCTGTCATAAGCTACACACCTGTCATAAGCTACACACCTGTCATAAGCTACACACCTGTCTTAAGCTACACACCTGTCATAAGCTACACACCTGTCATAAGCTACACACCTGTCTTAAGCTACACACCTGTCTTAAGCTACACACCTGTCATAAGCTACACACCTGTCATAAGCTACACACCTGTCATAAGCTACACACCTGTCATAAGCTACACACCTGTCATAAGCTACACACCTGTCTTAAGCTACACACCTGTCATAAGCTACACACCTGTCATAAGCTACACACCTGTCTTAAGCTACACACCTGTCTTAAGCTACACACCTGTCATAAGCTACACACCTGTCATAAGCTACACACCTGTCATAAGCTACACACCTGTCATAAGCTACACACCTGTCATAAGCTACACACCTGTCTTAAGCTACACACCTGTCATAAGCTACACACCTGTCATAAGCTACACACCTGTCATATGCTACACACCTGTCGTAACGACCGATAATTTTCTCATTGCTCAACCAACCAATGAAAAGCTTCTTGATGTTCAAACAGGTCACACAAATGACGACAATTTGTACATGTAATGTGCATACATGGCTTTTCAGTTTAATTAACATCAATTGCATACATGGCTTTTTTAAATGGCATTTTAATTCCATTTTAATTAACATTAATGGAAAACAGCGCTTTTTTAATGACAACATTTCAGTATAATTAACATCGATCCCATATATGGCTTTTTAAAATGACATTTCAGTTTAATTAGCATCAACGTCTGCTGATATAGGACTAATAAACCCGGAGTGATTTCCCCTAAACTTTCTCGAATATTCTTATATAACACTACGGGGGGGGGTGCAACTCAGGATATAGACACTATTTTTAATCCATTTTTATTTAATTAAACTTTTTTAAATAGAATATAATTGAAGGTGATGGGTGATTGAAGATGATGGGTGATTGAAATGATGGGTGATTGAAATGATGGGTGATTAAAGATGTTGGGTGATTGAAGATGATGGGTGATTGAAGATGATGGGTGATTGAAGGTGACTGGTGATTGAAGGTGATGGGTGATTGAAGATGGTGTGTAATTGAAGGCGATCGGTGATTGAAGGTGACTGGTGATTGAAGATTGCGTATGATTGAATATGTTGTACGATAGTGTCGTAGAAGTTGGCGTGTGCTTAAAGATGGTATATAATTGAAGATTGAGTGTGATTAGTACTCTACGTAAAGATTGTGTGTGAATAAATATCATGTGTGATTCAAGATGGCGTCTGTTTTAAACAAATATCATATTCTACGTTTCTTCTTTGCAGTAAAAAAAAACACAAATCGATATTATTGTGTAATGTATTGTCTGTGTACTCAATACGATTTAGTTTGAACAGGTAGCCTAAGCTATTGGAAAACAATTATCATGATTTGTTTTGTTTTATAGTCTTGTTGACATATGCACTGAAAGTTTAACGTTTGTAAGGTAAATTGGCTGTCTTCTCTACAAAAAGCATGATGTTGCTTTCAAGAAAACACATGATGGTGATGTAAATAAGAGAAATGGTGGTGATGTTAATCAATGTTGATAGTGATGTTCATGTGATATGTGATGTTGCTGTTAATAAGCCACCTGACGGTGATGTTAATAAGAGATGCGATGATGTTTATAGGATAAATGATGGTTATCGAATTTAAAAAAAAATGATGATGATTTTAATAAGACATCTGATGGGGTTGTTAATAAGACAGATGATATTGATGTTAATAGCACGAATGATGTTGATGTCAATAATTTAATGATGTTGATGTTAATGTAACACATTGTTTTGATGTGAACAAGACAAATGATGATGTTGTTTAGACTGTAAATAAGACACATGATGGCAATGTCAAAATGTCAATAATGTCAATACATGACGATGTTCACAATAATTCATTTCATGCTCAGTAGTGTTGTCAAAACTTCGTGATGATGATGTTCATTTCAATGTAATCTAACTAGAAAGTTGTTTTGTTTACAAATTTAATGTACCCTTCTTTATGTAATAAAAAGCATTGAATTGTAGTTTCCTTTCATGAAGGATCAAACGGATGTGTTATGTCAGGCGTAATGAACAATGTAAGATTTTATTTTTAAATAATTGACTTACAGTAAAATGTGTGACATGTGTCAAAGCACAGGGACGTGTAGTGTGTTGTGTAATATGACTTACAGTAAAATGTGTGACGTGTCAAAGCACAGGGACGTGTAGTGTGTTGTGCAATAAGACGACCTACGGTGTGTGTAAAAACATGATGTCCCCGCTCACCCCCCCCCCCCCCGCCTACACACCCTCTTTTACACCTCTTCTCTCGCCACATTCTTTGCATCCTCCTCGCAATCTCCTCATTCTAACATTACACTCTCACTGACCTCCCTCTTCTACCTCCCTCCCTCCCCCCCACCTTCTCCTCAACATCGTATTACCCTCCTTACAACTGTTCAACCTCACCATGACGATCTATGGGGCAAGAGAAATAGAGTGTCGGCATATGAAGAGATAGTGTGGTCAGCACAATGCCTAGCCGCCTTTACTTTCCCTAACGTGTGTTAGGTACCCATCAGAGCTGGGTGGACTCAGGGACGGTCTACTGACTTGAACCCTTTACTAATCCTCTCCCTACCTTCTATTAGACCCCACTCTCCTCTCGCTCACTAGTTCTCACCACATCCCCCACCCTCCCGCACACATCACCATACCCCCACACACCACCATGCCCCCACATATCGCCATTCCCCACCCACACCACAGTCCTTCATGCTCACAATGTCTCCATCCTAACATCGCCATCCCCCACCAGCCTAAACACTCCCTTACACTCTACCAATCCACTGTCAACCAATTTAACACCCAGTCCTCACACCCTTCCCACTCCCTCCCCTATTTTACTCCCACTCTCCCCCTCTCCACACACCCTATAAAGCTCTCCATACTCTTTAAGCACCCTCTCCACATCCTTCCCCTACCCCCCCCCCCCTCATTCAGCCTACACCCCACCAACACCCCCCCCCCCCCCCGCCCCATCACAGTGCCATCATCACTAACACATATAAACCCAACCCTTACTAATCTTAACCTGTCACCCATGACATAACTTGATCTTATATCAAAAAAATGTTTTGTAACTATTATTTATCACCTCAAAATAGTCTAATAATTACAAAACTATACTTTATATGTGCAGTGATTTTTTCAAAACAAATCGATCCAAACAGTTTTCTATTGAGCCTATGGCTAGTTATTATTGAATGAAAAACCTTACTATCAAACTAAGTTAGATTAGCTTAGCTTTAATTATTTTCTCTCAATAAATTTCTTCGTAAACAATCTATTTACTGGCTTAAAAATACTATTTCAGGGAAGAATATTTATTGGTAAAGGTGAAGTAGAGTGAATCTGTTTCTCTGGTCTCGCTGCTTCTTTAATTCCATCAGATTTTTTTTTAGATTCATGGACGTCTTACATACTTCAGCTGGTAATCTGAACTCGAGAACTTCAACGTAGTACATATATGCGCTAACATCCAACCACACCGTCTTCTACTAACAGCATTAACCACCAAAACAGGATATTTTCAACACGCCTCAATGTTAACTGCTTAAAAATTGGCAGGGATGTTGAAATAAGTGTCTTAGTGTACCCTAAAAATCAATGTATAGAGAGAGTGGGACACTCAATGCACTCTTCAACGAATCACACAGGTAAAATAAACTAACATTTCATTGATATCTGAATGTAGTTTCAATCTCTATTAAAACATGTACACATGTATCTATAACAAAATATCCAGTTCTGCTGATCAATATAGAATATTTTAGATGTTGAATCTATGGATAAAACTCAACGATCAGTAGTCGTAACAACACAAATTGTAGCATCAGCCTAACTTTTATTGTTTGATTGTTAATCTAAAAAGAACAGCACATTTTCGGTGAATTGAATCGATGAAGTCGTAGGCAGATTTAAATTCAACTGTTGCGTTGTGTCCATTGATTGGGCAAAAGAAGAGAAATGAAATAATAGCCTAAACAGACTCCTTTCACATCCATTGGTCGTTTCTTTCTTCATCAAATCTGATTGGTTAACTACAAGGGTATACGTGGAGCAGACTCGACAGATGAATTTTTAACGGTCTTAACTTTCTGCTTAGTCTTCCAGTTTGGTAAGTGCACATATGTATATCTGTAAATGTATAGAGAGATATGTATATATATATATATATATATATATATATATATATATATATATATATATATATATATATATATATATATATACATTTAGTTTATATATATATATATATTTATATATTTAGTTTATATATATATATATATAGTTTATATATATATATATATATATATATATATATATATATATATATATATATATATATATATATATAGTTTATACATATATAATATATAGTTTAAATATATATATATATATATTATATATATATAGTTTAAATAAATATAGTGTATATATATATGTATATATATATATATATATATATATATATATATATATATATATATATATATATATGTATATATATATATATATATATATATATATATATATGCACCCAAAAAACTATTCAAAACTGTACTCCAATTCTTCCGTTTTGTTAGTGGTTTTACAAAAAATAAAAAATAAAAATAAACACAACGGGAAAAGTACTATAAATAAATACAACGAAAGAATGCCGTTCAAGCAGGATTCGTGAGTAGATTTATGATTAAGAGCTTGGATTTGGAAAATCAAAGAATTAAGTAGACAAAATCTCCCTGAGCGCCGTTACGATACGACAGGCCGGCGTACAGACCGCTGGTATCTGCGTTACGGTCTGAACGTGTTAAAAAAAAAAAAAGTACCTTTTCTTTTTAGTACATTTTTACTTTCTAGTATACGAAGTATAGAGTAAGTATTGTTATCGTATTTTACACCTCCCTGAGTCGGAAAAATTTGCATTTGTATCCGTATGTCTATGTGCGTGTATTTGTATATGTGTGTTTGTGTGTCTCTGAACACGATAACCTGAGTACCATCAGAGCTACGTAATGAAATGTCAAATATAAGTATGATATCAAATTTAAAGTTCTATATAAACTTTTCAGCGATTTCCGGTAACCGAAAGTGAAATTTATTCTGTTTTTTTTTCAAAAAACTATAACTTGAGTACTGTTTCTGATAGAAAAATTTAACATATAAGTAAAAATATTTAATTCTCTGTTTTCTGTCAAATTTCCGGTTACCGGAAGAAGTAGTTTGCGCTATTTCTGTTTTCTCAACAAAAAAAAACGAATGAATTTATTAAGTATTATTTACAAATTGTTAGCTGTTCATTTGGTGCGCAATTTATTTTCTACCTGTATGTATTCTATTTTTAAAAGTGTAAGTATTTTTTAAAAATTGATTAAAAATCATGTCTATATCCTGAGTTGCGATCCCCCGTAGTGTTATATAATAATATTCAAAAAAGTTTAGGGGAGATCACTCCCGCTTCATTTATATTTATTCTATTCTTTGTAATAAATATCTTTCAACGTGTAGTGGGTTAAGGCTCATTGGGTTTTTACTACTTGCTATTATAAAATACATTTCTTAAACAACTATAGAATTTATAAAAAATATCTTTTCCCGTCTGTGTCCTATACAAATGAAGCAGATGACGTAGGTGTTATTTTCAGTTCTTCAGCAACTGTTACACAAATAAATAAATAAAATGTCCAATTTCAAACTAAATGATATTTTTTTTCAGAAGTCCAACCTTCTGTGTCTATTAGAAATGTCTTACAGTTTTAAAATTCTATCTGGCTTTCTGTTGCTTGTAAGCGCTGCCAGTGTAATGAGTAAGTAAGATTTTCTTTAAATAAGCTATCCTAAAATATAATCGATATACATAAATGCTAAATACAACATGCTAAACACTACAAAGTAAACGCTAAACAGTTAATATCAAAAACTAAGCATTACATCATCTTTTCCTCACGTGTCCAAACATGGGGAAACTAAAGTAGATTTCATGTTTCAGAGACCTCGGCATATCGAAAAAAATGTGTTGTCAGCACTATGCCCAGCCACCATTGTTTTCCCTAACGTGAGTTAGGTACCCATTATAGCTGTGTGGGCTCAGGGACGTTTTATGAGCTTGTACCCTGATCCGTTCTCTAGGCTTTCGGGTTAGCAGTCAAGCGCTCTACTGCTAGACCATGCCATCCCATAAACTATACACCTAACTCAAAACACTACACAATAAGCGATTTACACTATCTTATGATTCCTATAAAGTGCTATATCATTACAGTATTGAATAGTTCAACTATGGCTTTATCTATTCGCCTACCATTCATCATTTTACCATTGTGCCCGGTCAGCTGAAGAATTTTATTTTAAAAAAAGCGATACATCCTTTGAGATTACATGAACATCTAGCATATTCATGCTGATAAAATATACAACTTCTATATATATAATTCTCTTCTGGGAGACGCTAGAAAACAAGTTGAAAGCGCTTCCAACCACCCCACCCCTACATGGTCTGGTGAGCTGTGATTCACGCTAAATGTTTACATTCGTAGAGCCGGGTTTAGTGACGGCTATTAGGGGCAGATAATTTAGTTTGAAACGATTTTAAACTTAGGGGAGGTAACTAAGGTGTAGGGTAGGGGTTGGGGAAAAGGAGGGTGGGGGTAGTATCGTTCTTAACGACCTACTGATAGTGTTTTAAAGCAAATATTTTCAGTGGGCAGCATTGGTACTGTCGAATTCACAAATTATGAATTACTGAAAAGTAGAAAATAAAACAACTAAATAGCGGCATATGATATGCCGTGATCGGCTCGTTTAAGGAAATTTTTAAACAGATTATCATTCAAAC